>NW_021204927.1:0-957 GCF_002162155.2 Triticum dicoccoides
GAGCCATGGTAGCTTGCTACTGCTCCGGAACACTTAGGCTGGCCGGCATGTGTCCTTCTTCGTTCCTGTGTCTGTCCCTTCGGGGAAATGTCACGCGATGAATACCAGAGTCCTGCTAGCCCAGTGCTACAGCCTGGATTCACTCGCTGATGACCGACACGTTCGATGCTGGGTCATGGATGCCTGTCCCTGTAAGTTTGTGCCACTTTGGGTTTACGACTAGCCATGTCAGCCCGGGCTCCTTATCATATGGATGCTAGCGACACTGTCATATACGTGTGCCAAAAGGCGCAAACGGTCCCGGGCAAAGGTAAGGCGACACCCGTGGGAATACCGTGCGTGAGGCCGCAAAGTGATATGAGGTGTTACATGCTAGATCGATGTGGCATTGAGTCGGGGTCCTGACAGCGTTGGTATCAGAGCTTGACTGCCTGTAGGATTACCAAGCCAAACTGGTCGAAGTTGAGTCTAGAAATTCTTTAGTTATATAAGGGAAACTATTGTGGGATGGAACGTAAGGCTCTTTTTACTCCTTATACCTCATGGCCTTCTGATCTGAGTCATCATCTTCTCTTCTACGGGGGTTAAGAAACTAGGCCTTCTCTTCTTTCTATCAGGATCACGTGTTACTAATCAGTAGACTTATAAGACTGTTGGATTCAAGCCTCTGTTCAGTCTCTACTACTTCCGTACGTTAACTGTTGATCTCGAAACCTTGATATTGTGCTTCTGAGTGGTTATGCCACCATTTTTGTGAATGTCTCAAATCTTTCTGAGCATTTACAGCCGTTATGCTGTCCAAGTCATCCCAGGTTTCTAAATAGTCGGATGCATTTGCAAATCCCTTCCTCCTGTTTCCGATGTGCCTTTGGTCAGATTAATCACACTAATTGTTGAGTTGAGGTATTCTATTGCCTTGACCTTATGTTGGAGTTACTATTATGACCCTAGGTGTCT
>NW_021204928.1:0-682 GCF_002162155.2 Triticum dicoccoides
TGGTGGCGTCGGTCATGGCGGGGGAGCGCGAGGGGGAGGAGCTGGAGAGGAGAGGGGGTGTCTGGGGGGTTCGGGGGAGCGAGGGAGGCCGGTCCACGACGTCACCGGGCGCGGGGAGCGGCGAGGTGGCGAGCAGGTGCGTGGCGCGCGCTGCAGTCGCCGTCGGGCACCTGCCTGCCTGCCTGGCCGGCAAGCAGCTCGCTGGAGCGGCGCTGGGCTGGGCCGGCAGGTGGGCCGGGAGCAGGCGCCAGGTAAGATTTTTCCATTTCTTTCTGTTTTCTGTTTTTTTAATACTTCTGCAACTTTGTTGAATTAAATAAAATACTTAGGCTACTCCTAAAATCACCAAACTACTCCTGGTCCATAGTTGGATTATTTCCAACATGAAACATTTTAGTTTGGAGATATTTGAGCATTTAAATATTTTATATAATTTTAAATGCCCAAATTCAAATATTTATGATTTAATTCAAAAACCCTAAGCTGGCCTAGGAAAATGTGCACCACTTTTGGCAGAGGTTCTGAACCAAGACAAAAATGATGGGCATTTTAGAAGGGCATTTCAGGTTCATTGAAAAAGTTTTTAGTAAACCCTAATTGGATTCAGAGGGGACTGGGGGTTCTGTCATCCCCATTTCAGGTTTCTGATGAAAGAGTAAACATGATGCAACACTCTAATGCA
>NW_021204929.1:0-1318 GCF_002162155.2 Triticum dicoccoides
GAGTTGCAAGTAGTTTCTGGTGTTTGTAGCCTACTGGAGGCCGTGGACAGCGCTGACCGTAGGGGTGGGCTGTGATGCGGTAGGTACGTGGCACGGTGTACCGAATACCCGTTAGGTATCTCGGGAACCCTGTTCACATCGTTCGGGGCCGTATGGGAAACCTCGGCCGGACTCCCTGCGGATGGAACCTGAATAGGCGATAAACCTGGACTAGAGGCTTAAGTGTTTAGGTAGGTCGTGGTCTACACCCACGTCGGCTTTCGCTTGAAGTCTGCCGAGCACATGTCGTGTGCAGACGCTAAGTGGTGGAAACATGTATGAAGAAGTACACCCCTGCAGGGTTAACATGATCTATTCGAATAGCCGCGTCTGCGGTAAAGGACTACTTGGTTGCCTATACAGTTCATAGACAAGTAAATGGAAACTGCTAAAAGCCTCAAGATAAGTGTGAGTGCCGAGGATGGCTCTTCCGTAGGAAGACGGAGGTGGATCCTCGGTAGTGTATTGAAGTGGTGAGTAGTGGACTCGTGTGCGCAAAACCATTTCAAGTTGGAGTATCGTAGGATAGTCTAGCCAAGAGTCAAAGCTGGCTTGCTGCAATAACTCCACCAACCCTTCTTGATAATATGCATGTATATAGGATCTAATGTAAGTCTTGCTGAGTACCTTTGTACTCATGTTGCTATAATCTACATTTTACAGAAGACGCTGCAACCCCTTCTGATGGGTTCTATGTAGACGTTGACATCAACGAGTAGGCTAAAGGCCCAGGTGGTGATCCTGAGCTTGTGAAGGACCTTGTAGTATAGCTAGGCTTTCCAAGCCTCTTTTATTTTACTAGTTGTCTGTACTCAGACAAGTTACTTCCCCTGCTGGTTTGTATGACTGTATGACTTGTATGTTGGGTCGTGAGACCCGTACCTTTGTGTATGTTATGTATGGCTCCCTGAGCCTTAAATAAAGTACTTGTGTCGTAGAGTCATGTTGTGATGCTTCGTTGTATTTGCACATATCGAGCATATTGTGTGTATGATTGAAATGCTTGGTATGTGTGGGATCTGACTATCTAGTTGTTTATCTTTAGTAGCCTCTCTTACCGGGAAATGTCTCCTAGTGTTACCGCTGAGCCATGGTAGCTTGCTACTGCTCTGGAACACTTAGGCTGGCCGGCATGTGTCCTTCTTCGTTCCTGTGCCTGTCCCTTCGGGGAAATGTCACGCTTTGAGTACCGGAGTCCTGTTAGCCCGCTACAGCCCGGTTTACCGGAGTCCTGCTAGCCCAGTGCTACAGCCCGGACCCACTTGCTGATGACCGACAC
>NW_021204930.1:0-2733 GCF_002162155.2 Triticum dicoccoides
GCCGGCACACGGCTTGGTGTTTCTTGATGTGTCTTGGGTGCTAGCCCTTCCCCTCTATTTATATGTTGAGCCTTGAGGTCGAAATTGGAGTAAAAGCCTACACAAACACTAATATAAAAGAGGGCTTTGGTTCACGCCGGGTCAGCCCATTAGTCCCGGTTTAGTCCAGATTCGTGAGCCCAGGGGGCCGACCGGGCCACGTGGGCCATTGGTCCCGGTTCGTCTGGACCTTTTGGTCCCGGTTGGTGGGATGAATCAGGACCAATGGGCCTGGTTCCTGGCCCACCACCATTGGTCCCGGTTCGTGGCTTGAACCAGGACAACAGACTGCCCTTTAGTCTCGGTTCGTGCCACGAACCGGGACCATTGAGGTGCCTATATATACCCCTCTCCCGCGAGCAGAGCACTCCACTGCTCTGTTTTTCTCTGGCTGGGGAGGGGAGGGATTTGTGGTGCTCTACCTCACCTCCTATGCACATTAGGTGTTCGATGAAATGCCCGAGCCACACTAGTTAAGCTTTCTCCCTTCGAAGCCTGACCTCCGAACTCTATTTTTCCCGAGATTTGTCTAGGTTTGTATTAGCGGCCCGTCAAGGCCCGTCCCCGTCTTCACTGTCGTCGATCGCCCACGCCGATCTCATCGCCGGCACCACCGTGGTGAGCCTCTTATTCTTATCTTCTTTCTGAAAGAAAAAAAAATCTTGCTTTAGATAGATACTTGTCTAATTTCATTACTATTTTATTGCTTGTTATTATATAGTGTGATGGTTTTGGTATCCGCCCCCGTCGGCCCTCGTCCTGTCTATGATTCGGATGTGGTATATATTATCTTTATAACTATTGCTTCATTTATTGTTTATGAAAATTATGCCGACCAACGTGACATATACTTTATTTATCTAGGAGGTATGTGAACCGGAAATTCCAACGGACCCTATTGTCGAGAGGTTAAATTTAGTTGAAGAAGAAAACAATTTCTTGAAGGAAACAATAAAAAAAAATGAGGAGGAGAAGGTGATATTGGAGTTGCATGTTGCGGATGTCGTCGATGGTCACAAGATCAAGATGGATGCAATGCGCTTGAAGATTAGAAAGATTAGAAAATATGCCATTCATACCAAGGCTTGGTATCATTATGCCGTTGGATCAATTGTTACCTTGGTTGTGATTATGATCGCATTTGTTTTCGCATTGAAATGTTTTACATAGTTTGAATGTATGGTTTAATTAATTTAGATGCTCTGGAGAGCTTTATGTTGTTAGATGAGAACTATGTATGTACTTTGGTTTTAATGTGATGATGAACTTCCATTAATTTGGTCACTTAATTATCTACTAATGATGTTCTGTAATGGTTTTTGACACACTTAATTATATATAATGCACGCGGATGAACCGGTAATGGATGTACGGTGACAGACACACCTCCGAGTACATTAAGGGCGTGCATCATTTTCTCGAAGTGGCTGAGGCAAACAAGCAGAATGGTTCTATGTGTTGTCCATGCCCTAAATGTGCGAATACGAAGTCTTACTCTAACCGGAAAATCCTTCACACCCACCTGCTTTACAATGGTTTCATGCCACACTATAATGTTCGGACGAGGCACGGAGAAATAGGGGTTATGATGGAAGACGGCGAAGAAGAAGAGGACGATGAAAACTATGTGCCCCCTGAATACGGTGATGCTGCAACGGGGGAAGCTGCTGAAGATCAAGGGGAACCAGATGATGTGCCCAATGATGCTGCAACGGGGGAATCTGCTGAAGATCAAGAGGAACCAGACGATGTGCCCGATGATGAAGATCTCCGTCGGGTCATTGTCGATGCAAGGACGCAATGCGAAAGTCAAAAGGAGAAGCTGAAGTTCGATCGCTTATTAGAGGACCACAAAAAAGGGTTGTACCCCAATTGCGAAGATGACAACACAAAGCTCGGTACCGTACTGGAATTGCTGCAGTGGAAGGCAGAGAATGTTGTGCCTGACAAAGGATTTGATAAGCTACTGAAAATATTGAAGAAGAAGCTTCCAAAGGATAACGAATTGCCCGACAGTACATACGCAGAAAAGAAGGTCGTATGCCCTCTAGAATTGGAGGTGCAGAAGATACATGCATGCCCTAATGATTGCATCCTCTATTGCGGTGCATACAAGGATCTGAATGCATGCCCGGTATGTGGTGCATTATGGTATAAGATAGGACGAGATGACCATGGTGATGTTGACGGCGAGCCCCCCAGGAAGAGGGTTCCTGCGAAGGTGATGTGGTAAGATCCTATAATACCACGGTTGAACGTTTGTTCAGAAACGGAGAGCATGCCAAGTTGATGCGATGGCACAGTGAGGACCGTAAGAAAGACGGGAAGTTGAGAGCACCCGCTGACGGGTCGTAGTGGGGAAAAATCGAGAGAAAGTACTGGGATGAGTTTGAAAGTGACCCAAGGAACGTATGGTTTGCTTTAAGCACGGATGGCATTAATCCTTTCGGGGAGCAGAGAAGCAATCACAGCACCTGGCCCATGACTCTATGTATGTATAACCTTCCTCCTTGGATGTGCATGCAGCGGAAGTTCATTATGATGTCAGTTCTCATCCAAGGCCCTAAGCAACCCGGCAATGACATTGATGTGTACCTAAGGCCATTAGTTGAAGAACTTTTACAGCTGTGGAATCGAAACGCTGTACGTACGTGGGATGAGCACAAACAGGAGGAATTTGACCTAAAGGCATTG
>NW_021204931.1:0-983 GCF_002162155.2 Triticum dicoccoides
TCAAATGAGTCCAAGAAAATGTTCCTGTTATTCCATGGAAATATTGGTGAGAGGTAAAATTTAAACCAATATTTTTGGAATCACAGAGATATTTATTTTGGCCATTTGAATTAATCCAATAACTATTTGCTTTGGATTTATATTTAATATATATTAAATATGACTCCAAATAATTCTGGAAGTTTGTGAGTGGCTTTGTATATATTTTAGTAAGCCACATAATAAACTACAGAATTTATTAAAATGGTTTAGTATTTTACTAAACTAAAACAAAACAGAACAAAATAGAAAACAATAAATAAAAACAGTATTAAAAAAGAAAGAGAGAGAGAGAGACTACCTGGGCCACTTACCTGTAGCCGGCCCAGCTGGCCAGCTCCTCCCGCTGGCCCAGCCCACCGCCGCCTCCCTCCCCTGTCGCCTTCCTCCTCTGCCAGGAGGACGGGCACGCGCCGGCGCGCGCGGCCACGTGCCCCGGCCACCTCCTCCCTGCTTCGGCCACCTCCTGCCTCCCTGCTTGCCTCCACTACTCCCTGGAGACGCCACGCGGCCCCACGAACTCTCTCACTCTCCCGTATCTCTCCCTCCGTCCCTATCCCCTCTGCTCTCTCTCTCTCACGATCGACCACGAGCACCCGAGAGCACCGACGAGCTCCACCGCGGCCAGTGTCCACCCCTCGCCTCGGCGATGCTTCCAGAGGAACCGCCGCGCCTTCCTCTTCGTCCCCACCAACTCACGTGACGCCGGGAGCCCTGCATCGCCGCCCACGTCGCCGTTCCCCTCCTCGGCCACCGGAACTCGCCGCCGTTCGATTCGCCGGCTCCGGACCATCCCCGGCCTCGTCTCCGCCTCGAATGGATCCGCTGTGAGCCTTCGCTGCCTCTCCTGTGCTCGCCCCCTCCGTTCTCGCCCCCTAGCCCCATCTCCCACCGCGGCCGAGAGCTTCTCGCCGCCGGCCATGGCGTGGCCATGGCCACAGCCA
>NW_021204932.1:0-1888 GCF_002162155.2 Triticum dicoccoides
ATAAAATTATGTTCAAATATTTGTGTGCTAAAAATATTATTCGTACAAGTGGTGATTCGTAAATAAAAATTATTTAAGTATAAACCAGTGTATTGTATGAAAATGGTTAATTAATGCGAATGTTTAAAATGTTTATTAATTAAATATTTTTAGTTATTCAAAAAATTATAAATTTAAGCTAATGCGGAAGTTTAAAATGTTAAGACATGATTGAATATTCATACCAATAGTTAAATTTTAATTAAGAATAATTTTAACTATACGAATGTTGAAATATACAAATGTGCGTATATTATTGAAATGTTTGTACAACTAAAATAATTTTTTTCATTTGTAATTTTATGAATACTTGTGTTATTTTAAATTATATAAACATTTTTTTAATTCATAGATATTGTTTTAAATATATAGATATTTTTAAAATCATACATGTACAATTTTAAAAGTTAGTCATTTCATTTGTATTTACAATATATATAACATACTAATATTTAAATGTTATTTTTACTACTGAGATCATAATTTACATACTATGTACAAATTAATACAAAAACAAAGCTGTAAAATGGGTTGTACTGACCATAGCCCATTTCAGCTGATGGGCCCACTTATTTTTATTTTTGAATAAGATATAATTTGTAGTCCTCCAAGTGAAGCATCAAAAGGCAATGAGTGAAGTTTGAAATAAGAGCAAGTACAATAGAGCTGAGTCAGCGGGCTATAAGGATTAAACTAGTATATTTCTGTTCAGTTGGAGGAAAGAGAAGAGAAGAGAGAAGGTAAACGGGCTCTTCGTGAAGAGCCAACTCTAGTACGTGCTCCTAGACACTTTGTGAGAATGAAACATGGGCCATATAATAAAAAGTAGTACACTCTTTTGATCTATTATTATACATGCTGGCTATAAGATGGGCTGTAGATGACATGACACTGTCTTATAGTCAGCAGCTGGCTATATTATTAACCATGCTCTAAATGCTCAGATTGTAGAGGTGGACACAAATAAATCCTCACCTTCCAAATCTCTGAAGTCCGTACCCTGACCTTTCTGATCCCGATTTACATTTGGCGGGTTGGTTTACCAGGTGAGGACGCGTTTAGGAGGTCGCCTGTTCCAACCCCCTTCCCAGTTATTCACTCAGGTGCGTGGTCGATCGAGTAACTTTGCATGCAGCTAGGTGTGTAGCAGTAGCACACCATGAATCCAGCTAGGTAACTCATTTGCATGGTGCACTTGTGTGCTGCTGCATGGCGCGGCTGAAAACAAGGAAATTGTTACCGGTCAACAAAAAAGGAGAAAATATTGCCACTTACTGCAGCTTTTCCATATGGGCAAGAGCAGAATAGACCCGCCATTGGTGGACCACGACGCGCTTGGTGTTTTGTTTGTCCCAGTGACGAGGACTAATATTATGTTCGGGCTTAGGTGAGAAAAACCATGCCGCGAGATGAAAAAAACATGCAGCGTTCCCTTTTGTTTTGTCAGCTTAGCATACTGCTCTAGTATTCTGTTGCTCACCCAATTTATTTTTTTCGATTTTTTTTGCCCATTGTATTTGCAGCAAAATTTGTACTAAACACGTATTAGTGTCAACGTCTCCCTGTTTTTGTTGCCATTTTAGTAGCCTTTGACCGTTGCCAAAACACTCGTGCTACTAAGCACTATCATGAAAACAAGACAAGACATAATCTTTGTGCAAAAATGCTACATCGACGGACTAATACGGGGATCAACGGACCCTCCCAACTAACTAGACTAATTGCCAACTAATCTTCACCCTGTAAAATGCTGGAATTGCCCGTTGATGTAGCATTGCCGATCTTTGTGAGTCATTATGATTAGTCCCTTCTATATTTTGTATCAAATTTTAACATTAAATTTAACTAA
>NW_021204933.1:0-959 GCF_002162155.2 Triticum dicoccoides
ATTAATAATATTACTATTCGTTATCGTCATCCTATTCCTAGGCTAGATGATATGCTTGATGAATTGAGTGGCTCTACAATATTCTCCAAAGTTGATTTGCGTAGTGGCTACCATCAAATTCGTATGAAATTGGGAGATGAATGGAAAACAGCATTTAAAACTAAGTTTGGATTATATGAGTGGTTAGTCATGCCTTTTGGGTTAACTAATGCGCCTAGTACTTTCATGAGACTAATGAACGAAGTTTTACGTGCTTTCATTGGACGATTTGTGGTAGTCTATTTTGATGATATACTGATTTATAGCAGATCTTTGGAAGAACATTTGGAACATTTACGTGCTGTTTTTATTGCTCTACGAGATGCACGTTTGTTTGGTAACCTTGGGAAGTGCACCTTTTGCACCGACCGAGTATCTTTTCTTGGCTATGTTGTTACTCCACAGGGAATTGAAGTTGATAAAGCCAAAATTGAAGCTATTGAGAGTTGGCCGCAGCCCAAAACTGTCACACAAGTGAGGAGTTTTCTTGGCCTCGCTGGATTCTATAGGCGTTTTGTGAGAGATTTCAGCACCATTGCTGCACCTCTCAACGAGCTTACAAAGAAGGATGTGCCTTTTGTTTGGGGTACCGCACAGGAAGAAGCCTTCACGGTATTGAAAGATAAGTTGACACATGCTCCTTTACTCCAACTTCCTGATTTTAATAAGACTTTTGAGCTTGAATGTGATGCTAGTGGAATTGGATTAGGAGGTGTGTTATTACAAGATGGCAAACCTGTTGCATACTTTTCTGAAAAATTGAGTGGGCCTAGTCTGAATTATTCTACTTATGATAAAGAATTATATGCTCTTGTTCGGACTTTAGAAACATGGCAACATTATTTATGGCCCAAAGAATTTGTTATACATTCTGATCATGAATCTTTGAAACATATTAAAAGTCAAGCTAAACTGAATCG
>NW_021204934.1:0-977 GCF_002162155.2 Triticum dicoccoides
GAGCCACTCGACTCTCTGCAAAGAGAAGAGCTTCGCCGCAGGAACGAGGATCCCCTGCGTATTCCTATCGCAGGAGAAACCCCCGAGGCTCGTGCCTTGGAGGAGGCGCGTCTGGCCAATTTGGCCGAGCGCACTCGACTGGAGAACCTTCAGCGAGCACTCGACGAGCGCGCGCGGCAACGAGTTCCCGACACCAGTCGACGTCAACTCTTCCCGCCGACTCAGGTATATCGAACCCCAATTCAGAATTTAGCAGCTGCGACCCGTATAGCAGAGTCCATTCAGCCTTCGCAGTCGGAAGCTGGCAGAGGTTTGCTACAGATCAGGGATCTGCTCCGGGCAGCAGGAGATCAGAATTCAGCCGTGTCTCAGTCGCGCAACAGAATTCACAGTCGATCTGTCACTGTGAATACGGTTCAGTCGGCTCACAGCCCCAGATCGCCTCCGCGGCGCGAAGGGCGTGAGAATCGGTGAGATCAATATGGCGACAGACTCGACCGAGATGATATGCGTCGAGTGCCCTATTCCCCTCCGAGGGGTGGGTCTTACGCTCCTCGGCAGCCAGATGATAGGCGTCAGTACAGTACAGGGCGTAGGGTTCCAGTTGACCCCAGAGAGCCAGGCTTCGACGCGCGATCCATTATCGTGCAAGGGTTGGTCGACCGGAACAGAGCCCATCGAGGCGCACTCGACAGAGATGTACCCACGAGCAGTCGAGTACATGTTTCTGGTCCTGAATGTTTCAGCAGAGCTATCAGAGCCGCAGTTATCCCCCCCAATTTCAGGTTGGCAACAGGAGTCAGCAAGTTCACTGGTGAGTCTAAGCCTGAAACTTGGCTTGAAGACTACCGAGTGGCAGTTCAGATCGGTGGTGGGAACGACGAGGTGGCCATGAAGCATTTGCCCCTCATGTTGGAAGGTTCTGCCAGGGCATGGTTGACTCAATTACCTCCTAGCAGCATTTACACTTGGGAAGA
>NW_021204935.1:0-700 GCF_002162155.2 Triticum dicoccoides
ATCATTTGCTGAAACTTATCATGAAGCTCCTTGTTCGATAAATTCTCCCAGTCAATCTCGTCGGCTTGTGATCCTGGCATGGTTAGTAGCAATAGAAACACACAAGAATATGATCCTACAGACTACGAACAAGTGGTGGTGGTGGGTGTCACAAATCCGTCAAGCAAATCTCAAATTCTTACCAGTTCTTACCCAGCAGCAGGCGGTGATCGGCAACCGTTGTAGTCAAAAACTCTCAAAGCTTGGATAGAGCGATTACCAGGGAGAGTCAAACGCACGACGTAGATGTATGTGGAGCTGGGAAGGCTTATAATATGGTAGCAAAAAGGGTCAGCAATAATCAATTCAGAGATGCAAAGTTGAATAAACGCTCAACGACGGTACTGTGCTGGTCTAGGCTAGACTGTGCTAGAGACGCGAGCCTAGAACACTAACAAAATCACGGCGCGGCACGTAAACAAGGGAAAAGCACACTCTGGATTTTTTTTTCGCTCTTTTTTTTTGCGCTCCTTTTTTTTTGCGCTGGTTTTTTTTTTTTTGCGAAAAATCACTATAATGGCGAGTGTCTCAAAACTCTTCTTAGCTCAAACTGACAGGATGGGCACGAAATTTTTTCGACCAATTTTTTTTTTTTGACTGCCCGGACCCAAAAACTGGAAACGGCTCAAAAAAATTCCTATAATGGCACCTGTCTCAAAAC
>NW_021204936.1:0-857 GCF_002162155.2 Triticum dicoccoides
GGGTTAGGGTTTCGGGGTGAGGGGCCATATAGGCCAGGCGCGGGGTGGGCCGGTTGGGGCCAGTTGGGCTGGCCAGCAGCTGGGCCGGCCTGGCTAACAGCTGGGCCAGCTGGCCCAGTGGGGGGGGGTCCTTTTATATTTTTTTTGTTCTGTTAGTTTCTTTCTTTTATTTATTTTCCTTTTCTGTCTTTATTTATTTTAAAATACTTAGGCAGTTTATAAAATTGTGTTTATTACACCATATCGACCTATGTAAAATATGGCATCTCCCGAACACTTTTGTTTTAAATTTTGAAAAACTTTTATTGTTTGCTTGATTTTGATTTTGAATTTGTATCGTTTCGAACTAACGCGAGATTACTAACAGTAATCAAAGTGACATGGCATCCATAACGTGGGATTACTGTAGCCTAATTATCCGGGCGTCACAATTCTCCTCCACTACAAGAAATCTCGTCCCGAGATTTAAGAGGTAGTAAGGGGGAAGTCCTGGTTATGAAAGTCTAACGGATCTTCTTGTCTTTGGTTGCTCTCCTCGAAGAGGTCGATCCATTACATTGACGTCTTCATTTCTTTGCTTCAGGTCATCATGGTGAAGTCATCATCCTTTCTCCGGAGTCTTCATCATACTAACGAAAGAATAAGGGGGTATACCGGAAGAATGGACCTCTGCAGGGTAGACTATCTGGTAGACAACAACGAGGAAGGTGGCGGAAAGTAACTCTCGAATTGAAATTTAAGACAATATCGAGAGCAAAGTAAGAAGGTGCAAAATAGAAGTTTCAAACGCATAGGCAATCGTTCGTTGCCTGAAACGAAGTGTGAAAGGGGTTCAGAGAAATGGGAATAAGTATTGC
>NW_021204937.1:0-941 GCF_002162155.2 Triticum dicoccoides
TCAATCATAGCCGATGGATAACCCTGCAACCTCCACCACGTGGAGACATCTAATTCAACATATAATGCCCTAGATTAGTTTCTCCTGGCCAACAAAAGGATTCGTCATGTCCTCCTCCCTGCCGCCACCACAAAATACAGGCCGGCTTATGGGCACGTGGTGAGAACTAGGTTAATGTTTTTACTGATAATTCAATGCGGGGAACGGAGCAGGCGGCCTTGCTTCGAAGGCGCACAACGAGGATGAGGAGAACGTCTCAGCTGACAATTTTTGGGCCGGCAGCGGTGTGGTTACAGTGCCTCCACGGCAAGAGATGTCTATGGAGAAAGCCACGGCCAAGAATCTCTGGGCAGGGCAGTGCGATTCCAGTGCCTTCTACAATAAGGAGATGGTTGGACGATGAGCACGATGTGAATGCCTAGGCCGCGGAGTTCCAGCATCTTGCGTGACAAGCATACATGGGGTTGCTTCGATTGCACATGAGGATGCCTCAAGCCAGAACTCCTGGACGCGGATGTTGAGGTATGATTCCGTGCAAAAAATATGTATCTAACCCTAAAAATATGTAGTTGGACTTACTTGGACCTGGTACCCCACTACAATATATCTAGGGATGTTCTGCTGCTATAGATCTTAGGATGAAGAAATTAAATTGTGACTTCAAATCTGGCAGCAAGAGGCCATGGCTGAGTGGAGATATGAGCAGTCATCCATGTCTCTCCGTGCCACCATGGTGATCTGCAGGTCCCCAAGAAGAATTTCTAGGTACTTGAAAGTCAAAACTACTACTGAGTTCTCTCTCTAATTTGCTTTGCTAACTGCCTGGGCGCCGATGTTGAGGTATGGTTCTGTGAAAAAAAATTGTCTCTAACCCTAAAAATATGTAGCTGGACTTATTTGGACCTGGTACATCACTACAATATATATGGGGATATTCTGCT
>NW_021204938.1:0-1941 GCF_002162155.2 Triticum dicoccoides
AAGCTTGGCGCCACTTCATCCATCCGGCTTTGATTCGATGGTTCACATCTTCATCAATACCCCCATCCTCCTGCAACATTGACCCCAAATACCGAAAGGTGTCCTTCCGAGGTACCACCTGGCCATCAAGGCTAACCTCCTCCTCCTCACAGCTAGTAGTACTGAAACCGCACATCATGTACTCGGTTTTAGTTCTACTAAGCCTAAACCCTTTCGATTCCAAGGTTTGTCTCCATAACTCTAACTTCCTATTTACCCCCATCCGACTATCGTCAACTAGCACCACATCATCCGCAAAGAGCATACACCATGGGATATCTCCTTGTATACCCCTTGTGACCTCATCCATCACCAATGCAAAAAGATAAGGGCTCAAAGCTGACCCCTGATGCAGTCCTATCTTAATCGGGAAGTCATCGGTGTCGACATCACTTGTTCGAAAACTTGTCACAACATTATTGTACATGTCCTTGATGAGGGTAATGTACTTTGCTGGGACTTTGTGTTTCTCCAAGGCCCACCACATGACATTTCGCGGTATCTTATCATAGGCCTTCTCCAAGTCAATGAACACCATATGCAAGTCCTTCTTATGCTCCCTATATCTCTCCATAAGTTGTCGTACCAAGAAAATGGCTTCCATGGCCGACCTCCCAGGCATGAAACCAAACTGATTTTTGGTCACGCTTGTCATTCTTCTTAAGCGGTGCTCAATGACTCTCTCCCATAGCTTCATTGTATGGCTCATCAGCTTAATTCCACGGTAATTAGTACAACTCTGAACATCCCCCTTGTTCTTGAAGATTGGTACTAATATACTCCGTCTCCATTCTTCTGGCATCTTGTTTGCCCGAAAAATGAGGTTGAAAAGCTTGGTTAGCCATACTATCGCTACGTCCCCAAGACCTTTCCACACCTCAATGGGGATACAATCAGGGCCCATCGCCTTGCCTCCTTTCATCCTTTTTAAAGCCTCCTTCACCTCAGACTCCTGGATGCGCCGCACAAAACGCATGCTGGTCTTATCAAAGGAGTCATTCAGTTCAATGGTAGAACTCTCATTCTCCCCATTGAACAGCTTGTCGAAGTACTCCCGCCATCTATGCTTAATCTCTTCGTCCTTCACCAAGAGTTGGCCTGCTCCGTCCTTGATGCATTTGACTTGGACAATATCCCTCGTCTTCCTCTCCCGGATCTTAGCCATCTTATAGATGTCCCTTTCACCTTCCTTCGTGCCTAACCGTTGGTAGAGGTCCTCATATGCCCGACCCCTTGCTTCACCAACAGCTCGCTTTGCGGCCTTCTTCGCCATCTTGTACTTCTCTATGTTGTCTGCACTCCTATCCAGGTATAGGCGTCTGAAGCAATCTTTCTTCTCTTTAAGCGCCTTCTGGACATCATCATTCCACCACCAGGTATCGTTATCTTCGCTTCTCCTTCCCCTGGACACTCCAAACTCCTCCGAGGCCACCTTACGAATGCAAGTCGCCATCTTCATCCACACATTGTCCGCATCCCCTTCTTCCTCCCAAGGGCCCTCCTTAAATACCCTCTCCTTGAACACCTGAGCTACCTCCCCCTTGAGCTTCCACCACTTCGTTCTAGCGACCTTGGCACGCTTATCCCGCTGGACACGAAAAAAGGGCAACCTGGTGCATGTAGCTCCCGCTTGCGCAGGGTCCATGGAAGGGTCCGACCACTTTGGGTCTATAGTACGCAGCCTTTCCCTACATTTCTGTAAGAGGCTGTTTCCAGGACTTGAACCCATGACCTCATGGTCACAAGGCAGCAGCTTTACCACTGCGCCAAGGCTTCCCCATGACCTCACGGTGCGCCATTAGTAAAAAAAAAATAATTTTTTTTCAAAACTACTAATGGCGCACCGTGGGAGTGGTGCGCCATTACTAGTTGAACTAGTGATGGCGCACCATGCCACGGTGC
>NW_021204939.1:0-2818 GCF_002162155.2 Triticum dicoccoides
TAATGATCGTGCGTATCAAATGATAAGATTCTATTCCTTTTCATGTTGGAAAGGAAGCTATTTATCTACTGTAGCACTATATTCCAAGTTAGCAACAAGAAACTATTTAGCCATGAGGAAAGCATATACAATTCAGTATCCCATGTACTATATGATCATGTTACTGTCCCTATGATTTGCATTTACGGAATCAAAATTGATGCATACTGTTGAATAGGGGAAGCGCCAAGAGTTGCAGTTTTCAATATTCGCAGTAGTTGTATATATAGATGTATCTTTAGCCAAAAAGTACATCTAGTTGTATACTTTCATCTCTCATGATATCATTAATACATATGAGTTATATGTACAATATTTTTTTCTCATCATATGCTTTTCTTTCCACGCCAAGTATGCTATGACTACATGTCTGACTACTCTTTTATAGAATACTAATATATAGGTTACAGTTAATATGGTACAATTTTTCCTGGCTATTTAAGAGACTGAAGATTGTGTTTTTGGCTGAGTTTGGAAGTAGTCTGCCCATGCCAGTCAAATTTACATTTTAAGTATGGGTTCGTTAGACAGGAACTTAACTTCATGAACTTTAACGGCTTAGCAGCATCCTATTTTATCCTGCTGTAACTTTTTTAGAGTTGCCTGTGTGTACCTGTTTCCTCGAATATATATTATCTCTATGGCATACTTGTGATTGTGTGATTAAATTAAATCCCCCACTCAAAATACTTCTTTGTGTGATGCATACAAATTTTGTTTTGTGTATTTGGACCATGTGGATAATGCAAAGCTTACCTTGCATGTAATATATATTTGGACGAAGCACCTATAATATTATTGAACTTTAGTAGCAAAATAATAACCGATGCTTATAGTTTAAACTTGATATTTTACGAAGTACTCCATCAACCTTTGTAAGGAATGATTTGCTAACTGATACATGTGTTGTTTTGTTTTAAAATAGAATTGAATGTAGGAGAACTGAAAATACTAGAGTATGACGAATTTATCAGTGTAACAACAACCAGTTGATAAATTGTAAACTAGATGTGTATGTAGTAGATTAAGGAAAAAAGTGTGCCTTATGATAAAAATTTCAAATAATAACCAACAAAGTGCAATAATAAGAGAAACCAAGATGGCCCAAAGTTACTTCCATGCTTATGATTTCAGGTTTAAAGAGGTCTTTCAAGGCTAATTGTGTGTCACCTTAGACTCCTGGCATATTAGAACATATTTTCTTAGGCTTTGATGATTTATCTTACAGGAGACATTTGGTATATGTTTTGTTGTATATATTTATAGAAATTCCTTCTATTCTACTAGAAAAATGGATGACCGTGGCAACATAGCGCCTGGATGCTCAGGCGTCCGAGAAATTATAGAGCACTAAAATTGTGGTTTGGCAAGATGTGATTTCCGGAAAACAAATACTGCCAGTTTTTTGTGTGGGAATCAATTATACTACTTAATGATTAATATTAATATAATACATTTTATTTTAAATATATATATGGTCTAATATTTTAATTTTGTACCAGGCACCGAGGTACTTCCATGGTTGCATATCCACCTAACATAGTCCTACATAAATTACTAATTAAGTTACATATTATATCAATATCACTCCATCTATCATTAAGATATTAGCGTCAAACTAGACGGGCGCAGCAACGCGCGCCTTTAAGGATCTAGTATATAGTAAAATAAAGTAGTTTATTAAATCAACTAGCTAGTTCAACTATATATTAAGCACTTACTATAAATAAAATAAAGTAGTACTTACTAAAAATAAACTAGTTTAACTATAGTTCTGTTATTTTTCTAACTAATTATATTAAACAAACACTTTCTCTTCTCATTTTCCTTTTTCCTCTATTCTAAATATGAACATATTCATAAATGACTTGATCATGCACAATTTTCCTATACATACACAATATTAACATATACATAAATTGACAAAGAAAATTCTATGAACAAAAAAATCATTAAAATTCTATGAACAAAATTACAACAGAAAAAAATCATAAAAATTATATGAACAGAAAAAAAAATTGACATATTCGATCTTTGCATATATATGAACATACAAACATGCATATTCAACAATAATATCACCAAAAAAAAATCTGTTAACAGAAAAAAAATTAACACAATGTGAACAAATTACAGAATATGAAAAAAAATCTATGAACTATACATCTAAATTACTACACATCTAACAAAAAAATCTATGAACTACAAAAAAATCTAACAAAAATTTTTAAAAAAATCTAACTCAATTAACTACACATCTAAATTAACTATTACATCAAATTAAATTAGCAAAAATTTTGCACACAGGATGGCGACGGCATGAGGGGCGCGGCGAGGGCGACGAGCAGGGGACGGCGACGGCGACGGCGACGGTGCGTGAGGGGCGGCACGGCGACGGTCGACGGAGATGGAGATCACAAGCACAAGATGATGATGGCCATATCATATCACTTATATTGATTGCATGTGATGTTTATCCTTTATGCATCTTATCTTGCTTTGATTGACGGTAGCATTTTAAGATGATCTCTCACTAAATTATCAAGAAGTGTTCTCCCTGAGTATGCACCGTTGTGAAAGTTCTTCGTGCTGAGACACCACGTGATGATCGGGTGTGATAGGCTCTACGTTCAAATACAACGGGTGCAAAACAGTTGCACACGCGAAATACTCAGGTTAAACTTGACGAGCCTAGCATATACATATATGGACTCGGAACACAGAGACCGAAAGGTCGAGCGTGAATCATATAGTAGATATGATCAACATAGTGATGTTC
>NW_021204940.1:0-2517 GCF_002162155.2 Triticum dicoccoides
CTTCATAGCAAGAAACAAACACTTAAGATGGAAAATGGCAAACAAACAACTTAAATTAATCTCTCTTGAATATCAATCTAAAATAAGGCCGATTGATGCACCTATCCTAACAATGGTTGAAGAAAATACACAAGGAATGCTTCTTTATTGATTTTTCTCGGTCTTAGTGTCACCTCATGTTACTCCCCATGAAAGCATTCCATTCTTTGCAAGGTCTTCTCGACCTTAAGTACTGACTTTACAAGAAGTTTTTGCAATAAATTTTTGTACTCCCTTCTAATCATGATCAAAACAGTGTATCATGTTCATGATGTCCCATGTGTGCTATGCTCTGTCTTTCACACGAGGCAATACATTGGGAACACTAGGTAAGAGCATATCCAACAGCTGCCCAATTTTAGGGCACAAAAAAGTTGCGGAGTAAAAAAATTTGGGCACGAGAAGTGGCCGTCTCCAACAGCAGCGCTAAAATAGGGCACCCAGATCAAGAAAACCATTTTTTGAATGAACATTCAAACTCTTCGACCATATTTCATAGTTCGGCCGAAATTTAAACATGCAAACTTCCTGTTCTACAAAAACATCTGAATATGACAACAACATGCTATATCAATCAAGTCCAACAGTGATTGTTCTCTGACAAAACTGAAGTTAGATAGTGGTTGTTCTCTGAAGAATCTGAAACTGCAATCACTATCAAACATCACACTGTCAAACATTTGTTCTCCGACGAAACTGAATTTATCAAACATCACTATCTAACTTCAGTTTCGTCGGAGAACAAATGTTTGACAGCGTCGAGCCAAGCAGCTGGCAAAAAACGCTGGAAAACTGTTCCCCAACTGGGAGAACAGGCGGCGCAATCGACCCCCCCCCGCTTGTTGTACCAACACATGAGAGTACTGGCGCCGGTCAGCTGGTAATAACCGACGAGAATAGAAGGCAGGCTAAAGAGCTCGGTATCACTGTTGGACAACTCCTAGAGATTGAGCCCATGGATACGATTAGAGAGGAGGATGTAAAATGGATGTCCGCGGCGAACCTATGGTCAAGCCTAAGGAGGTCAAGAAGCTCTCAACAAGAATGTATGAATTGCATCAATGGTACATGGAAATTTGCAAGACCCACAATCGAGTGTCCCGCATGGTGAAAGTCAAGGAAGAGGATTACTTCCATGGGACAACTCTGTCTATTGAATATACAGAACTGTTTCAGTTATTCAATCAAGACACACTCGACAAATTTATCGTTAGTTGCTATTGTCTGTAAGTGATTTCTTTCTGTAATTTAAGTCTCAAGCTAGCTGTAGTGATCCCGTTGATCATTACATGTAATTATCGTCACTATATTCTTTTCTGTGGTACTATGCAGGATGAAGATGTATGAAATGAGAAAAGGTGGACGCTATGGGATTGGGTTCATTGACCCAAATACCATTAATGAAGAGACATGGAGCTATGAAAGGTATAAACAAGAAGTAGAGAATAACATGCTAGAGTTCTTGAAGCGCCTCAATACCAATCCAGATATACTACTTCCTTACAACTTCCAGTGAGTCACACTGTCTTGTACTACAAATTCTGTTTTTGTTTACTAGCTAGATGTTAATAAGTGTATAGGGTTTACGGTTAGTTGATGAGTGTTATGCACATGCCCGCTTAATTTATACATGCAAACGTATGCGCATGCACGTACCACTGGATCTTGTTAATCATTAAAGTTGATGAAGGAACAGTTGAAGTACTGGGCTCACTGCTTAAAGAACCTAAATACTACTCAACCGTGAAGGGGATAGTCAACTTGTAATTAATTCCAATTATTATTGAACTATATGTCGGCCTCTTTAGTTCGTCATTTGGTGAAATCAACTAATCAATAACTCCTTTATTTATTTTCTTTGCCGGTAGGCAAGGCTTGGCGAAGGTTCATCAAAGATGTTCCAGGCCCGTTCAAAGAAAATATGTATTGGTTTCGACCCAGGGTAAGTAATTAAGTAGTACTATAGCTAGCTACCATCTCTTTAATTCTAGTTTCAATACCATTAATTATCATACTTAATTAATTATCATCTGATTGAATTCTATTCTTGTAAAGGCCATGAAGCAGGCGCCGGAGACTGATTTATGTGCATACTACGTTTGCGAGAACATTTGCATGGTGGCGTCTGAAAGGAGCAAATCTGATAGACAGCTATGGGTACGTTTGTTAGAACATATTCATAATTTTTACATCATTATCGATATCTAATCACACAAAACGACTAATACATGCGTATTGATCTCCTTCTTAAAAGTTTGATGAGGTGCGGGACAAGCTCCTACCAAAGGATCGCGTACGAGCAATTGCAAAGGAAATAGCGGGATTTTTGGTCGACCATGTCATAGAGCCCACAAGAAAATTCCATTATCCGCTACCACAGTAATGCCTCCATGTAGGAGAAATTGTATATACCAGATTGTATATATATATATATATATATATATATATATATATATATATATATATATATATATATAT
>NW_021204941.1:0-1238 GCF_002162155.2 Triticum dicoccoides
AAAATGAATGTGTTTTGAGCCAATGCAACTAGCAACAGATTAAATGAAGTTGGTTTGAATACAAGATTCAAATTCAAACTCCATATGTGATTATTTAAATGCCCTTTATTTGATTTGTGCTAAACAGCAGCTATAAGTTGTTCTAACATGCATGAAAATGGTACAGATGGATTCCTTGAATTTTTCTGATAATTTTTCATATATAAATTATTTAATTTGGAGTTACGGTTAATTTTCTATGAATTTTAGAAGTTTATATTCATTTTCTGGAATTTCAGAATTAAATTAAATCTAGAAAACATTACTGCGTCAGCATGACGTTGGCATGACGTCAGCAAGTCAACAGGGGCCGGCTCGGGTCAAACCTGACGTGTGGGGTCCACACGTCAGTGACACAGGGGCTAATCCCGCGTTGACCCGGGCTTTGACCCGCTACGGGGCCCGCTGTCAGTGTCACAGGGTTAGTTAGCAGGGTCATTAGCCCCTAACGACGACGCCACGTCAGCACGCCGGAGACCAGCCGACGGCGACCACAGAACACGGCGGGGCACACCGGACTTGCACTAGAGGCGTCAGTTTGGTGCGCTGAGGGCACCAGGGGATGGCCCTTGCTCCCGCGCATCCAGAGGACCGAGTGGGAGGTCGTGGGGTCGCCGGAACTCATGCCGGCGACGAGCTTTGGCGGCGATGGTGTTCGGTGGTGCTCGGGCGCGTCGCTACGGTGCATCAGTGAGCAAATGGAGAGGCTGGGCAGCACCTGCTAGACATGGGGAGCACTAAGAGCAGCTCAGTGAGGCCAGGGGAGCACGGAGGCTATGCGTGCAGCAGCAATGGCGGACGGTGGCTTCGGTGCTCGTGGGGAACGGCGCTATGGCACGGAGGGGAGCATGCTGAGTTAGGGGAGAGGGTCAGTGACTCACGGCGATGACGAGGGGACGCTCGGGGAGGTCGGGGACGGTCCGGAGCCGGCGAATTTGACGAAGATGGCCGGCGGTCCCGAGGTTGAAGAAGGCATCGAGGGCGGTGTTGTGGCACGTCCGGGGCCTCGTGGCTCGTTGAGGAGGTAGAGGGAGGACCGGCGGAGCTTCCTGGGGCGTCGGTGAGCCATGGGGTGGCCGGTAGCCACGGTGGCTCTCGTCGGTGGCGGCGGCTCCGTTCGGTCGCGGGAGGGGAAACAGAGGAGCGAGGGGGAGGGAGGTCCAGAGAGCGAGGGAGAAGTGAGAGGGGGTCGGGGCTGC
>NW_021204942.1:0-1195 GCF_002162155.2 Triticum dicoccoides
CTTTTAACTAAACAAATCCCAAGGAAAAGCTACTAGATGGATCTACTTATATAGGAGCAAGGGGTGGCGGCCAAGGAGGTGGGAGGACGTCCCAAGGCAGCCTAAAACTAAATCTAGGTCGTACAAGGCCAATGGGCCCAAGTGGAGGTGATGTAACACCTTTGGACTTGTAGTTTGACTCGGATTCTGCTGCAGCATCAGATTGTTTCGTCCACAACTCAACGCTCCGGACGAATTTGAAGGTGATTCCAATTGGGTTGGAAAGTGCACGAAATCTAGTTTCCAACAAAAAAAGAATCACCCAATTCGGAGTCCGTATGAAAAACTTGTGTGCGTTTTGAGTCAGGTATATCTGTGCAGTCCGAATCTGAATCCAGAACGTGAGAGACTTGGACTCTATCTTCTCTTGGGCCAAAAGTGACGTGAGAGAACTTTTTGGACAGCAAATAAACATCTCTTTCTTCCTTATCTTCATATATGGATTGTACAAATGTCACATACACCTGCAATTAGACAAAGCACAAAAGTGTGTGAAGTATTTTTGTTCTGGATAACATAAATAGATTATTGAATAGTTTGCACTAGAAATCACCTGACAAATATGCATATATGCAATATTTTTGGTCATATCCAAGGTAGTCATGTCCTCATCATCCTCCCCTTCTTGAAAATAAAGCCGTCCTCGGCGTTGCTTAATCTGAAATGTGGCTAACAAAAGAGACAAGGTGTACATGTTGTATATGTATATGTCATCCATTTTTACTTCCCTTGATTTTTGCATATATGAGACATGAATAGATGAGTAACTTGCATAGTTCATAAAATCTGAAGCCAAAAAATTAGCACAAGAAGTAGAAGGCATGAAAATATTGCAACTCAGTTTGCACATATAAGTGAAGCTCTTATTCATTTCAAAAGATTGACAATGTTCATCATTAAACCATCCCAACATTGGTGAATAAACCTTACTTGCATCAAATTTACATGCTACAACATGCTTAAATAAGCAAACATGCAATAAGTCATTCAACACAGAATCATCACCAAGATTAGAGGTCATATCAAAATGATTAAACATTGGTTCTTTTGCATCAATAGTTAATTCAATGGGTGCACTTAAAATTGTTGGTATTTCAGTTGTTTGATCACATGGCAAAGTCAAATTATCAACGTAGTCCTCTAAAATAGGTGGTGT
>NW_021204943.1:0-1352 GCF_002162155.2 Triticum dicoccoides
TCTCTCTCTCACCCGGCCGAACACCACCGTCGCCGCCGTTCGCCATAGCAGCCATCTCCGGCCACCCCTCGCTCCCCCGACTAGCTCAGGAGCTCCGCCTCGACCTCCTATTCCTCCTCACCGCTCCACGGGTCTCCGGAAGCCCTGCATCGCCGTCACGTCGCCGTTCCCCTCCTCGGACTCCGACCACCGTCGCCGTCGATTCGCCGTCTCCAGCGTGTCCCCGAGCCCGCTTCGACGCCCACTGCAACCGCGGTGAGCTGCGCCACCGTTTACCCCTCTTCTCCCCCTCGTTCCCTCACCGCAACCTCCTCCCCACCACGGCCGAACCTCCGCCGTCGCCGAGCTCGCCGTCGACGTAGCTCCGGTGACCATTTGGTCACCCCGACGAGTCCAACGAGTTCGTAAGGCTCCGTAGAGCATCCCTAGCGCCTCGCTTAGCTCGCCTTCGAGCTCTAACCCCGTTTCCGTGCACGACCGAACTCCGGCGGCCGCAGCCGAGCTCGCCGCCGTCGACTCCGGCCACCTCAGGCCCGGCCACCACCACCGTTCGACGCGCGGGAGCAAGGGCTCTCCAACGAGCCCAAGCACAGCCTCGCCCGTGCCCTGTAGCGCGATCCCGCATCACGCCGCCGTCTCGGACCTCGCCGGCGTCATGTCGTCGGTGGGGTTTGACTTGTCCGACCTGGGGTTTGACCCCCCCAGGGTCACTGACGCGTGGGCCCCGTCGGCCAGGTGGACATCATTAGCGCTAACCACTGTTAGTTAACCCCCTGACACTGACCAGTGGGCCCCAGCGCCACTAATTAGTAATTAGGATTAATTTAACTCTGTTTAACTCCCCTGTCACTGACGTGTGGGCCCCACACGTCAGGTTTGACCTCAGCCAGCCGCAGTTGACCACTGACGTCATGCTGACGTCATGCTGGCGCAATATTTATATTCTGGTTTTAAATTAAATCAGGAAATTCCAGAATATTATTTAAACTTCAAAAATTCATAACTTTTATTCTGTAACTCCAAATTGGACAAATTATATATGAAAAATGATCAGAAAAATCCAATCTATCCATCTGTACTATTTTCATGCATGATCAAACAAGTTAAATTGATGTTTTAAGCAGAACAAGGAAAAGCACTTTAAAAGGTCATATTTGAATTTGAAATTTGAATCCTTGATTCAAATTTGCTCAAACCCTTCTGGTTTTAGTTGCATTAGCCCAACACACTCATATTGCCATGTTTCATGCATGCATCATATTGTTGCACATTGTTTGGTGATGGTTGTGTATCGATGTCCCTTGCGACAGGTTCTGCCTCCGAGGAGTACCGTGATTACCCTAACGAAGAAC
>NW_021204944.1:0-727 GCF_002162155.2 Triticum dicoccoides
CTCCTCTTCTTTTTCTTCTTTTTTCTTCTTCTTATTTATTTCTCCTCGTCTTCTTCCTCTCCTCTTCTTCTCCCTCTTCTTCCTCTCCTCTTCTTCTCCCTCTTCTTCCCCTTCTTCCTCACCTCTCTCATGAATGTCTGACGTTCTCGACCCCCCCCCATGTGTCGAAGAAAAAAAAAGAAGAAAAAAAAGAGGAGAAGAAGAAAGGAATAGAGGAGAAAAGAGAAAATAGAATATATATTCTAATTTTCTCTTCTTCTCCTCTATTCTTTTCTTCTTCTCCTCTTCCTTTTCTTCCTCTCCTCGTCTTCTCCTTCTTCTTGTCCTTCTTTCTCTACTTATTTTCCTTTTCCTTATTTTACTTTTTCCTCTCCACTAACATAAAATGCACTAACCTAAAATGCAACAAACATAAAATGCACTAAAGAGGCTCAGCTAACCTAAAATCAGTGATAAGATGCACTAACCTAAAATCGATATCTACTAACAACTTAAAAAATTTAATACATATATGAAAAATGCATATATTAAAAAAACATCATCACATATATCATCAACAGAAAAAAAACATCATCATATCATCAACAGATAAAACATCATCATATCATCAACAGGAAAAAAAACATCATCATATTCATCATATATATCATCAACCTAGGGTCGGCGCCGGCGCGGGGCGACGACGGGGCAGGGCGGCGACGGGCTCGGGGCGGCGACGGGGCGGGGC
>NW_021204945.1:0-898 GCF_002162155.2 Triticum dicoccoides
TCATTTTGTAGTGATTTTCAATTTCACGGTCATTTAGCTCTCTAAACAATTAGGTAAATGACCGAAAAACAACAAATGATGTCAGAACATGTTGGAAATTGATGACGTCACTTTGAATGCTGCATACTGAACACAAAAGAAGTCCGGAGTTCAAATAAGTTTAAAAAACATTGAAGTGCCCGTGTAACAGATGAGTTCTCGTCCGAAACCCTGATACTCCGAAAGAGTTTGTCCAGTTTGTACACGAAGTGCGTCCAGTTTTTGCTGTGACCCTCTCTGCTCTTTCGCACATGCTATGCGGGTGAAATGATAATACCATGCGAAGTTTCAACATTTTCAAATATCATTTTGTAGTGATTTTCAATTTCACGGTCATTTAGCTCTCTAAACAATTAGGTAAATGACCAAAAAACAACAAATGATGTCAGAACATGTTGGAAATTGATGACGTCGCTTTGAATGCTACATACTGAACACAAAAGAAGTCTGGAGTTCAAATAAATTTAAAAAACATTGAAGTGGCCGTGTAACAGATGAGTTCTCGTCCGAAACCCTGATACTCCGAAAGAGTTTGTCCAGTTTGTACACGAAGTGCATCAAGTTTTTGCCGTGACCCTCTCTACTCTTTCACACATGCTATGCGGGTGAAATGATGATACCATGCCAAGTTTCAACATTTTCAGAATTCATTTTGTAGTGATTTTCAATTTCACGACCATTTAGCTCTCTAAACAATTAGGTAAATGACCGAAAAACAACAAATGATGTCAGAACATGTTGGAAATTGATGACGTCGCTTTGAATGCTGCATACTGAACACAAAAGAAGTCCGGAGTTCAAATAAATTTAAAAAACATTGAAGTGGCCGTGTAACAGATGAGTTCTTGTCCGAAACCCT
>NW_021204946.1:0-2553 GCF_002162155.2 Triticum dicoccoides
ATGATCATCATCTTTACAAGTCTTTCTCAATGTGATCACAAGTAATTCAGAGGCATCACAAGTAATTCAGAGCATCACAAGGCATTAGTAGTTCAGTACATGAACAAGTTTTACAAACCCATATAAGAACAAGTGAATTCTAGTCCCATTGACACTCCTGGTTTTCTACAAACACCAAGTACTAGGGCACACAAAAGTTCTGAAATTTGTGTGCCTAACTGAATTAACTGAATTTTCAGTAACCGAATAAACTGAATTTTCAAAACTGCAAGAATACAATCGAGAAAAATCCAACAGCACTAGAACTGAGCTGATTGACAGTAGTTTTGTTCACTGTTATGTTGGCCTAACTGGATGTTGGCTATCTTTTATAGTGTCTCTGTTACATGCCAGTTTGGTCATTGCTAACTCTTGATGTAACTGATATTTTGATTCCTGAACCCCCGATATGCTATTGTGGTTAATCCTAAGAGAAGATTTTGAACAATGAGAAGTCCATGGATATGTTGTGTTTCTGACTTCCGTTGAGGATCATGGAAATTGGATATGTGAGTGGTCGGTGGACGGTTATGCCTACTGTACTGCCAGCTTAAATATAATGCCTATTTCATCAAAAAGAAAAATGTAATGCCTAAGATCCACTATCCTGAACCATCTTAGAACAATTACTGTTGTCGATATTTTTTAGTTTCAAACTTCAAAATGATAGCTATACTGTTCTGAATTTTTAGGATATCAGCAGTTGTTCAAGAGATTTTTCCAAAAATTCAAGCAATTGTACCAAATTTTGAAAGAGATTTTTCCAATTTATATTTAAATAGAATAGGGGTATATACCTTGGAATCCTCCTAATGGAAGCAGCACTAACTGGCGTCTCTATTTCAGCTGTGGCCCCGGGCAAGAATTGTACCAATTGTTTCCCTGTAAATACAAGTAAAGAAGGTTCACTATAAATAACAGTATGTGATGAGCATGTCAAAGGTTGCATAGTGGAGTCCTCTCGATATATACTATTCACAACAATGTGCGTGCTAGAACACCATTACCGCACGGTTCATGGCAAGCTGCTTACGTGAGTCTGAACCCCGTTCCCCTGAATCTGTCGGGATTTGTGGGGTTAATGGAACCAATGTTTGTCATTATAAGTTATGAAAGGCTATTATTGTACCCAACTTGTTTAATGCAGCAATGTGCGATGCTAGAGCACCATTATCATCAGTGGTGAGATATTATTCTCTACCAGTTGGTAGAAGATCGAACTCATAGGCAGAAACGTTGATGACCAAGAGAGCAATAAGACGGAATTGTTTCGATCAAGCGGTGTAAATACTGATCATGCACCCAATCAAACCTACTCAGTTCATCTTAAACTGGGAAATAAAGATAATCTTTTCATGCACCACATTTTACAATGAAGTCGTCAAAAACGCCTCTACAGAATACAACTAAGTACAAAGGTTACTACTCACCTTGTCAGCTTTGAGCTTTGGGGACCAACTGGAATAAGACCTGCAGAGAGCAAAAAGGTATTAGAGTCATCCGTAGCAAACCAGTGATCAAAATCCAAATAGCACTTGTTCAGCTACTAACCTGAAAGTTGACTGCTGTAGTTTCTGACATGTGTATAGCTCCTCAGGAGGCCCAATGTCTGCAAGTAAATGGAAACAGTGAGCACGAAAAGATAACATAAGAAAATAATCCATGTACTCATATACTCTGCGAAGAGATGTTGCATGAAGTATAACATCTTGTATCTGCTGTATTGCTAGTTGCTACAAATGATCAAAAGAAGATAAAGTAAAATAGTAAACCAATGAGAGCAACAAAGGCAAGCAGGACTACCACCAATCTGAACATTACAACTTAGAGCCTAGATCTTGTCAAATGCACACCAAAATGCCCTTGTTATTCACACAACATGAAATAGGGCATGGACAAATCAAACTTTATGACAACAGATTGCATTCAACAAGTACTGTAGTGTATGAAAAAATGCAACATAAGCATAGATCATACACTATGTAACTAGCAGCCAATCAGACATATCCAGTGTTTGTTTATTGCATGCCCTGATGAAACAGAAATGAAGTCCTATCTGTTGGCAAGAACTAGACAAAGCAAACAATCATACCCCAGATATTCAAGCATGTGCAACCTATTCTACATTCTCCGTTCCACACAAGCACAGAAATGGGGGAAACAGCAAGGTGCTTGCATACTCTGCGAAGATATGTTGTATTTAGTATAGCATCTTACATATGATGTATTTCTACAATTGATCACATTAAGATAAAATAAAGTAGTAAACCAATGAGACCAATAGTGGCAGTCAGGATTGGTGCCAATATGAACATTACAATTTAGAGCCTAGGTCTTGTCAGATGCACACCAAAATACCCTAGTTACTAGCATGGCATGAAATGGGATAGTGACAGGCCACAGTTTATGACAGCAGATTGCACTTCACAGGTTGGGTAGGGTGTGAAAATTGCAACATAAGCGGGTGGGGTTAGGGTTACCTCCTCGTAGAGAGGCAGGGGTCGAGGCGGCGTC
>NW_021204946.1:3870-5484 GCF_002162155.2 Triticum dicoccoides
CCATGGCTCATTTTTCGCGGTGACGTTTGCGCCCGCGGTCTTGGATTTGGCTTCGGGTATAACCATGGTGGTGAAATACCGGTCTTCTTTTATGACGTTCTTGGCCCATCTGACACGGAACATCGGGACCTTCTCTCCAGCGTAGCTCAGCTCCCAGATCTCCTCGATCCTTCCGTAGTATCTGTCCTTGTCGTTACCGGTGTAGGATTCCATCGTTACCCCGGAGTTCTGATAACCATCGCTCTTCATGTCCTTGGCCTCGGTGTAGAATGTGTAGCCGTTGATATCGTACGCCTCATAGGTCATCAGGTTGTGCTCGGCGCCCTGTGACAAGGCGAATATGAGTTGTTCTTCCGCGGAAGAATCCTCATGTAAAGGGTACGACAAAAGCTTATGCTTCAACCAACGCGTGAAACATGAGTTGTGCTCTTTGAGTGTATCTCCGTCCGTCCTCTGTTGGCCTCGGTCATTGTACGTCTTTTTAATAAAGGTTTTGTGCTCTACCACCCAAGGATCGACCACGTCTATGTGTTGTAGCGCGACTAGGTTTGCTCTTTCAAAGTCGGCGAGTCGACCCTCGAAGTCGACATGCATTTCGCGGCGACCCTCACGGTGACCCCATCCAGCGAGCCTGTCGAGGTGCCTGTTGACGGGCAGACCAACGGGGTTCTCGATGCCTAGATAATTCGTGCAGTAGGAGATGCACTCTTCGGTCAGAAAGCCCCTGGCTATGCTTCCTTCTGGACGTGACATGTTGCGAACGTATCCTTTGATGACACCATTCATCCTTTCGAACGGCATCATGCTGTGCAGGAACGTCGGCCCGAGTTGGATGATATCCTCCACTATATGGACCCACAGATGCACCATAACGTCGAAGAATGCGGGCGGGAAGTACATCTCAAGCTCGCATAGTATCACCATGATCTCTTCCTGTAGCCTTCTGAGTTGCCTCACGCCAATCGACTTCCGAGAGATGACGTCGAAGAAGTTGCATAGGCCAAATAGCGTTTCACGGACGTGCGCGTCCATGATCCCACGGATTGCAACTGGAAGTATCTGCGTCATCAGCACGTGACAGTCGTGAGACTTCATCCCGATGAACTTCTGCTTCGCTGGGTCTAGGTATCTGCTTATCTTCCCCGCGTAACCGTAAGGAAGTTTTACTCCTATGAGGCAGGTGAAAAACTGCTCGATCTCCTCCTGACTTAGAGTGAAGCACGCGGGAGGGTAGTCATTTCCGGTCTTCTTGGCCTTTTTGCCTTTGCGACGACTTTCTGTGTCCTGCTTCGCCTCATCATCATCATCATCATCATCATCATCATCATCATCATCATCATCATCATATATAGCGTGAAGCTCCTGCCTGATGCCCATTGATTTCAAGTCTGCCCTTGCTTTTGGCCCATCTTTGGTCCTCTCTGGCATGTTGAGCAGGGTACCAAGCAGACTCTCGCACACGTTCTTCGTGATATGCATGACATCAAGGCTGTGAGGCACACGGTGGATCTTCCAGTACGGCAAGTCCCAGAAAACAGACCTCGTTTTCCATACCTTCAGCAGCGGCTCTGGCGCCTTTCGCTTCTTTCCCGGCTCTGGCGCCTTTTGCTTCTT
>NW_021204947.1:0-1064 GCF_002162155.2 Triticum dicoccoides
CATCTCCGCTGCCTCCGGAAGCATACACCTGGTACGTGTCGTGCATTGTGGGTGTAGGAGTCGCTCCACCTGCAAATCGACACATTGTGCCACCCTCCAACAAGTCCTAGGGTAGCCAAAACTTTAATCAACAACATGGTGCGATAGGGGAAATCCATTTTTTGGTTGGACTTAGTCCGTAAAAATTGGGGAAAACTATATATATCCACAAAATGCAAGGGAGAATGCATCATGGATCCGATAGCCCACGGGAAAAATTTCCCCAATGAAAAACCAAAAGGCAACAAAAGAGGCAAAATTTTAAGATTTTTTTCGAGGAACCTTCCGTTGATGGGGGGCATAGGTCGGACTCCTTGGGAATCGACGAGCTGGTATGCTCCCCCGTCGTAGATTTGTTCGATGACGTATGGCCCTTCCCACTTTTGCTCGAACTTGCCCTTCGCCCTGTGCGTCACAAGATGGGCCGCCCGAGCACAAAGACCAACTCGCCTTTTCGGAAGACGTGTTTCTTGACGAGCTTGTCGTAAGCTCTCACCATATTCTGGCGGTAAAGCTCCAGGTTCTATAGGGCATGAAGTCGCCCCTCTTCAAGGGCGTCGAGCTCCTGAAGCCGTAGTTGTACCTGTTCGTCTTGGGTGATTTCATCTTGGATATCCACCCTCAAAGAGGGTAGCTGGACCTCCCGTGGTAGGGCCGCCTCACTCCCGTAAATGAGAGAAAATGGAGTCGCCTGTGTCGGGGTACGGACCGTGACGCGGTACGCTCATAAGGAATCGAAGAGACGGTCATGCCAGTTTCTCCCGTTCCTTGTCACCATCTTCTTGAGTATCTTGCCGAGTGTCTTGTTGAAGGCTCCGATTGCGCCGTTGGCTTGGTGTAGATGGTGGGGATGTGGTGATGAAGTGAAGGGGACAGCGGTACGCCCATCGCTCCAGCAATGCTTAGCCATATACCTTCATCTTCTCAATTGTCCGATGATGAAGTGGGCGGCCTTCACCTCGTCGGTGCCCGGCCTAGTGGTGTCCGCCTTGTCGGTGTCGGACTAGATGACTTGCCTTCGCCTC
>NW_021204948.1:0-1855 GCF_002162155.2 Triticum dicoccoides
TTGAGACCGATGAATTGTGGGTTTATGATCCAGTATTATCTATGGAAAATATTTGATTCTTCTCTGAATTCTTTTATGTATGATTGAGTTATCTTTGCAAGTCTCTTCGAATTATCTTTTTGGTTTGGCCAACTAGATTGGTAGTTCTTGCAATGGGAGAAGTGCTTAGCTTTGGGTTCAATCTTGCAGTGTCCTCACTCAGTGACAGAAAGAGTTGCAAGGCACGTATTGTATTGTTGCCATCGAGGATAACAAGATGGTTTTTTTATCATATTGCATGAAGTTATCCCTCTATATCATGTCATCTTGCTTACGATGTTAGTCTATTTTTACTTAATACTCTAGATGCATGCTGGATAGCGGTCGATGAGTGGAGTAATAGTAGTAGATGCAGAATCATTTCGATCTACTTGTTTTGGACGTGATGCCTATATACATGATCATCGCCTAGATATACTCATAACTATGCTCAATTCTGTCAATTGCTCAACAGTAATTTGTTCACCCACCGTAGAATACTTATGCTCTCGAGAGAAGCCACTAGTGAAACCTATGGCCCCCGGGTCTATTCTCATCATATCAATCTATATCACTTTATTTACTTGCTTTGTTTTTACTTTGCCTTTGCTTTTTACTTTGCATCTATCTATCAAAAATGATCTCAATCTCGTAAGTGACCGTGATGGGATTGACAACCCCTAAGCGTTGGTTGCGAGTTGCTATCGTTTTGTGTAGGTACGAGGGACTTGTGCGTGGTCTCCTACTGGATTGATACCTTGGTTCTCAAAAACTGAGGGAAATACATACGCTACTTTACTGCATCATCCTCTCCTCTTCGGGGAAATCCAACGTAGTGATCAAGAGGTAGCAATGCACCCTCCGGCGGAGCTCCGGAATAGGCCCCAAGATGGGATCTCGTGGATACAGAAAATTGTGGCGGTGGAATTAGGTTTTTGGCTCCGTATTTGATCTGTCGGGGGTACGTAGGTATATATAGGAGGAAGGAGTATGTCAGTGGAGCAATAGCGGGCCCACGAGGTAGGGGGGCGCGCCCTAGGGGGGGGAGGGGCGCCCCCCACCCTCGTGACCTCCTCGGTTACTTCTTGGAGTAGGGTCCAAGTCTCCTGGATCACGTTCGGTGAGAAAATCACGTTCCCGAAGGTTTTATTCCGTTTGGACTCCGTTTGATATTCCGTTTCTTCGAAACACTGAAATAGGCAAAAAAACAGCAATTATGGGCTGGGCATCTGGTTAATAGGTTAGTCCCAAAAATAATATAAAAGTGGAAAATAAAGCGTATAGTCCAAAACACTAGATAAAGTAGCATGGAGCAATCAAAAATTATAGATACGTTGGAGACGTATCAGGCTCCCGCACCTGCTCCCGCACCAGACGTGCTCGGCGGTGCTTCGTCTTTGGCTGAGCTCGACGCCCTCACGGTATCTGTCACACCGGCCCCCTTCAATATAAATGTATAATCTCCCGTTTTCGTTGCCTTTCGGATGTCTCACGTCGCAGACTTTTCTTTGCAGGCCGATGAAACCCCGTGCACCATATTGTGCACGATCGGCGACCAGAAGGTGGACGTGGGGAAGGCGACGATAATGGAGCCGAAGGAACCATTGTTCCACAGCCGGCCGATCCCCCCGAACGTCTTCAAGGTTTCCGTGGCCAGTGTCAAACTGGGCCACGAGAATTTGCCTACTCTAATACTAGTGGGGGATAACGACGAGACCCCGCAGGGGCTTGGTGATTGTTGCAATGGGTGGGTCCTGTTGTGGCCAAAGAGTCTGCTTCATCTGGAGGTGGCCGGGAGCACACCCACGAGCACGCAGCCTCAGCAAGGTATGAACAT
>NW_021204949.1:0-2419 GCF_002162155.2 Triticum dicoccoides
CAATATCCTCCTCTGTAACAGAGGAAGCCACCCATCGACCTTGAGAGCTGGATCTGGACATGATGGGAAGGCTGAAAGCAATGGAGTCGAACCTTGGGTGCTGGAACTTGGGGTTGGGAAGGCTGAAGAGAAGTTTGGCGTAAAAAGACGGCCCTTGGTTCCTTTATAAAGGCCTCCGGTATTGAATGCCTCCTCCTAAAGCCTAAGAGCCAGCCTATTCCTAAGGAATCTTTCCCGCAGGACGGTTGGGTCACCCACGCCCGTATTGATGAAAATCCCGCAATAAGGGGACACGATCACTGCTTCGACAAGACGTGCCAGTAAGAACCACGCCTCCAAAACGTGGAACGGCGGGACAGGAAACGGTTCGAAATAAAGGCCGGGAGGGCGTGACGTCACATTATTAAAGTTGCCAGTAGATCGAATTCATGGAAGTGATGTACCCTCTACAGTTGTGCATTGTAGATCCGGACACGCTCGTTTCTTCTGAAGACTATTCGGGAGTTCAGAAGGAGGAACCCGCCTTGCAATGCCGAAGACGGCACTACGCGCCGGATACCTTGTCATTGAAGCCAGGTTCAGGGGCTACTGAGGGAGTCCTGGAGTAAGGGGTCCTTGGGCGTCCGACCTGTTTATGGGCCGGACTGATGGGCTGTGAAGATATGAAGACCGAAGACGGTGCCCATGTCCGGATGGGACTCTCCTTGGCGTGGAAGGCAAGCTTGGCGAACAACTATGAAGATTCCATATTATGTAACCGACTCTATGTAACCCTAGATTCCCCCGGTGTCTATATAAACCGGAGGACTTAGTCCGGATAGGGGATACTCAATACCGTAGTCATACATGCTAGATTTCTAGGGTTTAGCCATTACGATCTCGTGGTAGATCAACTCTTGTAATACTCATACCCATCAATATCAATCAAGCGGGACGTAGGGTGTTACCTCCAGGGCCCAAACCTGGGTAAAACTTCGTGTCCCCTGTCTCCTGTTGCCATCAACCTTAGACGCACAGTTCGGGACCCCCCTACCCGAGATCCGCCGGTTTTGACACTGACAGTTGGGCTCCGAAGAAATTCAGAAAACCCCGGAAGAAAGGATGGGGGGCAAAGAAAAACCACAGTTGATGTGCGTCGCAAGAAGGACACACTCACCCTCTTGCGGTTGCGGCTCGGTCTCGTCCCCCGGAAGCCGCCAAGACTCGTGAGCGATCAGCCCTCTGTCAACCAGATCATCCATGTCTTCTTTCACGATGGTCGACCGGATCTAGTCGCCCTGGATCCAACCGCGTGGTAGAGCGGATCTTGACAACGACCCACCCCGGCTCGTCTTCTTCCCCTTCACCTTCACCGTCGCTTTCTTCACGCGCTCCAAAGCGACGGTCTTGTCCTTCCCCATTGCGGTGGAACGGGCTCAAGCTAGGCGGCGGCGCCGAGAGCGGAGGCAGAAGCAGTGGGGAATGGAGGAAGGAGGAGGAGAATGGGGCACACAGTGCGAAGGCATCAGCCTCGACGCCTTATATGGCCCTGTTCCTGAGTGACTGATCGGTCGACCTAGGCGATCCTATCAAATCCCACAACAGGCGCGCGTGCATGAAAGGATCGAAAAGAGGTGTCTAGAGAGGGTGATGTCTACTACACAACCTTCTTCTTGTAGACGTTGTTGGGCCTCCAAGTGCAGAGGTTTGTAGGACATTAGCAAATTTCCCTCAAGTGGATGACATAAGGTTTATCAATCCGTAGGAGGCGTAGGATGAAGATGGTCTTTCTCAAGCAACCCTGCAACCAAATAACCAAGAAGTGTCCCCAACACACCCAATACAATGGCAAATTGTATAGGTGCATTAGTTCGGCGAAGAGATGGTGATACAAGTGGTATATGGATGGTAGATAAAGGTTTTTGTAATCTGAAAATATAAAAACAGCAAGGTAACTAATGATAAAGGTGAGCACAAACGGTATTGCAATGCATTGAAACAAGGCCTAGGGTTCATACTTTCACTAGTGCAAGTTCTCTCAACAATAATAACATAATTGGATCACATAACTATCCCTCAACATGCAACAAAGAGTCACTCCAAAGTCACTAATAGTGGACAACAAACGAAGAGATTATTGTAGGGTACGAAACCACCTCAAAGTTATCCTTTCTGATCGATCTATTCAAGAGTCCGTAGTAAAATAACATGAAGCTATTCTTTCCGTTAAATCTATCATAGAGTTCATACTAGAATAACACCTTAAGAGCATCTCTAGCAGAGCCCTCAAACCCCCAAACCCTTATAAATAACTGCATTTTTACAGTTTGCGAGCAAAAAATCACGTAGACTAGAACCCCTTAACCCTCAAACCCTCAAAAAGTTTTAAGGGTCCAACCCTCAAACCCTCTCCCAACCCTGAAAAGTAAGGGTTGGGGAG
>NW_021204950.1:0-758 GCF_002162155.2 Triticum dicoccoides
TAATATGCTTAAGAAATGACATAGTTTAGCTCCTAAATGACTTCACATGCTTAGCTAGCTCCAAAATGACATAATAAGCTTAATTAGCTCCAAAATAACATATTTAACCTAGGATAGCTCTAAAATGACCTATACTTAGCATTTTTCCTCCAAAATGACTTAATATGCTTAGCTAGCATAAAAATGACCTATTTAACCTAGGATAGCTCTAAAATGACCTATACTTAGCATCTTTTCCTCAAAAAAGACTTAATATGCTTAGCTAGCTCTAAAATGATATAGTATGCTTAAGAAATGACATATTTTAGGTCCTAAATGACTTCACATGCTTAGCTAGCTCCAAAATGACATAATAACCTTACTTAGCTTCAAATGACCTATTCAACCCAGGCTAGCTCTAATATGACCTATACTTAGTATTTTTTCCTCCAAAATGACTTAGTATGGTTAGCTAGCTCAAAAATTACATAATAAGCTTAATTAGCTCCAAAATGACCTATTTAACCTAGGATAGCTCTAAAATGACCTATACTTAGCATTTTTTCCTTCAAAATGACTTAATATGCTTAGCTAGCTTAAAAATGACCTATACTTAGAATCTTTTCCTCCAAAATTAGTTAATATGCTTAACTAGCTCTAAAATGACATAATATGCTTAAGAAATGACATAGTTTAGCTCCTAAATGACTTCACATGCTTAGCTAGCTCCAAAATGACATAATAAGCTTAATTAGCTCCAAAATGACATATTTAACCTA
>NW_021204951.1:0-1384 GCF_002162155.2 Triticum dicoccoides
ACGCCGGGACAGTCGAGTGGACTCCCACAGTTTACCATGGACCGAGTGAACAAGCCCTCCTCTCTGAAGTTGATCCCGGAGGAGAAAGCTGATGTGAAGATGTTGATGGAGCGCGTGGTGCAGTTGGTTCGGGAGGGAGTGACGGGCATGGATCTCCTGGAGGTCTTCCTCAGGCGTCGCATCCAGCCCCTCCAGTTCCGGAGCCACTGCATGTGGTTGTACTGTGGGACCGAAGACGAGACTAGAGTCCATCCAGAAGCAGTCGACGATGTCACTCTGGAAAGATGGATGGCAGCCGTCACCGGAAACAAGGACAACCCACGCGGAGCCAGAAGGATTCCTCCACTCGACCACAACAGTGATCCAAATAAGGTACACTTGCCCTGCTCTCCACTGCATTCTTGTCGCATTCATCTCTGTCCACTCTGCCGACTGGTCGACTGATCATTGTCTTGATATCCGCTAGGCCCTCACCGAGCTGTACTCGATGCCCAATGGGGCACAAACTCCGACTGAGGAGGGTGAGGCGAGTGGGGGCGAGAGCCAGGACGAGGAGGAATGGGACTCGGACGTTGCAGGGGACGACGACGACGACGATGATGATGACGGCGATGATGACGACGCCGAAGACGAGGAGGAAGAGGAGGAGGTCGTGCCACCGCGCTCGGAAAGGCGGTCGAAGCTCGTCCACGACCCTTCGACTGAACGTGGCAAGGGGGTTGCGATGCAGTCGACCAAGCGCCCTAGGACCACTTCTCCAGCGCCGACTGAAAAGGCGCCGAAGCAGCCTAGGGGGGCTCCGCCAAAGCCGACCAAGCTCCTGCCGAAGATGAAGGTGTCCATCCCCACCATATCAGGGTAATTGTGTCGTTTGAGACTTCTCATTTTGTGTGAACTTTATCTCTGGTCGACGCTGAAGTTAGCCGACTGATCCTTTGGAGTTGCAGTGCCGCTACTTCTGAGACCTCGGCCCGGGCTGATGACCACGAGATGGAGGATGCAGCAACTTCGAACCCAGGTATTGTATTCTTAACACCGTTCTTAGTCGACTGACTCGCGATCTCTGATCCTGATTCTTCTCCGCAGCTCCACCCAACACTGTTATCAATCTCCCTGACGACGACGAGGATGAAGAACCACTGGCACGCAGGAGGAGTCGGAAAGCGTCCGCCAGTAAGGTGCTTCAGGATGTGACGGCGCCTGAGATTCTGACTGTGGAGGAAGAGAACACCACTCGACACACGGTGTCCTTCGCAAATCCACTGACGAGTGCCCAGCAGCCCTCTCTCTTCACGACGCACCACGTCCCAGAGGACCAAGCTGGCGCAGCGAAGGAGGCAATACGCCAGGCGGGACTCATGATGGAGCAGCTGAAGACCATCCG
>NW_021204952.1:0-878 GCF_002162155.2 Triticum dicoccoides
GAAACCGGTAATGTGGATGTCGTGGTCAACACACCCAGCCGGAAGACCTGTTATTATAATATCTTGATTGGAGAAGTTGGCCACCTCCCCATAGGGATTTCGTAGGATTTACTCCCTAGTTGCCCCTATGGATTTTTGTGTTCCCGAAGTCCGACCTTTTACTTGATGTTTAGATATCAAACCATATCTATGAATGGGTTATACTAGCACATCAAGGAGAACATTAGAAGCGGAGTGCTAAATGTCTCTCGGTCGATCATCCAGATTTTATTTGCTTGGCCTCGCTAAGGTGAAATATGAGAAAGTGTTATCCTCCTTCGCATCTGCATCGTCCATCGCTATTCATCATGGTAGTATGTTGTGTTGTCAGCACCCTTGACGCGGTTGTTGATAAAACCTTGATGATTATGGAAATGCTCAAGTTCTTGAGAGCACGCACAAGCGCTACGTGTTATCATCATCTCTAGCTGGGATTGCCCCAGATTTCCTCGGTTATGCTATAACCACTCCAACAGTGAATTCACTCTCTTTTGTTGGGTTCTTCCCCAGTTACCAGAATCATTCCCAGCATTGGCATTTTGTTCCCAGCTTGCACCGCCAATGTGCCATTCTACCATGGGTCTCTTCCATTTCCGGTGGTAAGCAAATTCATCCATTACGTTGTCTTCAACAAGGTAATCCACATCATCCAAGTCCGAGTATGCCATTCTACCGACCCCCTCCAAACGATCGCTCGAGAATTGCCTTAGGCTGGTTTAAAGAGTTTCAATGATCTCTGAATCAAAAGTAATTCTTTTTGCCACTTAAGGGGATATCTCTACGAGTCACCTTCCCTAAGGTGTATCGTTGTGGGATCATGGCAACTCAACTCCTCGCTA
>NW_021204953.1:0-732 GCF_002162155.2 Triticum dicoccoides
GATGTAGTCGATCAAAGGAGAGGGACGATCGTGGACCAACACCTCCAACGTCGATGATCACTCCGCGAAGATGGAACACCACAAATCCTGTTAATTACACCGAGTGAAAAAAAATTAGGTCATCATATCACATTAACCATTTGGCACAACATTATGAATCGACATGAAACAACATGTCAAATTGCAAAAAAATCTTTATTAAGTATTTTAGAAACCATGTGCCTTGATTTGCTTCTTATATATGAATCAACATTACCAAAACACTATCTTGACCAATATCCATCCATCTATCACAAACTTGCCCAACATCTAATTCATCTATATTCACAAACTTAGTAAAAACTATCTAGTATGTATCTAAATACCTAATAAAACTACACAAAACTATCTAATATGTATCCATCCATCTATCTATTCATCTAGCATCCATCTATCTATTCATCTAGCATCCACCCATCTATCTAGCATCTATCTATTCATCCAGCCACCATGAACACAAGCAATGGCAACAACGATTTGTGGGAGGGGGTGCCCACTGGGGCTGGGAGGGGGCACGGCGACGTCCAGCGGTGGAGGAAGGTGCTCCCTGGCGCGGGAGGAAACGAGCAGGGCCGGCCGAAGCCGCGCCCACGCGTGCTCGTCGGGGCAGCCCGCGGGCTCCGGGAGGCCGAGCCAGGGGCTGGGAGCCCTGCGGCCGGCAGCGGCGCGAGACGGGGTCGGCGCGGGGCGGCT
>NW_021204954.1:0-1397 GCF_002162155.2 Triticum dicoccoides
AAAAAGGCCAAGAAGACCGGAAATGACTACCCTCCCGCGTGCTTCACTCTAAGTCAGGAGGAGATCGAGCAGTTTTTCACCTGCCTCCTAGGAGTAAAACTTCCTTACGGTTACGCGGGGAAGATAAGTAGATACCTAGACCCAGCGAAGCAGAAGTTCAGCGGGATGAAGTCTCACGACTGTCACGTGCTGATGACGCAGATACTTCCAGTTGCAATCCGTGGGATCATGGACGCGCACGTCCGTGAAACGCTATTTGGCCTATGCAACTTTTTCGACGTCATCTCTCGGAAGTCGATTGCCGTGAGGCAACTCAGAAGGCTACAGGAAGAGATCGTGGTGATACTATGCGAGCTTGAGATGTACTTCCCGCCCGCATTCTTCGACGTTATGGTGCATCTGCTGGTCCATATCATGGAGGATATCATCCAACTCGGGCCGGCGTTCCTGCACAGCATGATGCCATTCGAAAGGATGAATGGTGTCATCAAAGGATATTTTCGGAACATGTCACGTCTAGAGGGAAGTATAGCCAGGGGCTTTCTGACCGAAGAGTGCATCTCCTACTGCACGAATTATCTAGGCATCGAGAACCCCGTTGGTCTGCCCATCAACAGGCACCTCGGCAGGCTCGCTGGATGGGGTCACCGTGAGGGTCGCCGCGAAATGCATGTCGACTTCGAGGGTCGACTCGCCGATTTTGAAAGAGCAAACCTAGTTGCGCTACAACACATAGACGTGGTCGATCCTTGGGTGGTAGAGCACAAAACCTTTATTGAGAAGACGTACAATGATCGAGGCCAACAGAGGACGAATGGAGATATACTCAAAGAGCACAACTCATGTTTCATGCGTTGGTTCAAGAAGAAGCTTCTGTCGTACCCTTTACATGAAGATTCTTCCGCGGAAGAACAACTCATATTCGCCTTGTCACAGGGCGCCGAGCACAACCTGATGACCTATGAGGCGTACGATATCAACGGCTACACATTCTACACCGAGGACAAGGACATGAAGAGCGATGGTTATCAGAACTCCGGGGTAACGATGGAATCCTACACCGGTAAGGACAAGGACAGATACTACAGAAGGATCGAGGAGATCTGGGAGCTGAGCTACGCTGGAGAGAAGGTGTCGATGTTCCGTGTCAGATGGGCCAAGAGCGTCCAAAAAGAAGACCGATATTTCACCACCATGGTTATACCCGAAGCCAAATCCAAGACCGCGGGCGCAAACGTCACCGCGAAAAATGAGCCATGGGTACTGGCTTCCCAAGTGGACCAATGCTTCTTCATTACCGACCCGCCAAAGCGCAGTCGTGTTGTCGAGAGGACAGGCAAAAGGAAGATCATCGGAATGGATGGAGTAGCCAATGAGCAAGACTTCGACAAGTACGG
>NW_021204955.1:0-1942 GCF_002162155.2 Triticum dicoccoides
TTATTACCGGATGATGTTTCCCGGGGCTCGAAGCTGTCTAAACCCTTGTCTTGTGTCGCGTCTCTCGATTCCGATCAACCCCTCTCAAGCTACTACATAGATGCGCTGGCCTTACGATTAAGTCCCTTTCACGAGGACATCTGCCGTGACGATTCCACGACAGTTGGCGCCCACCGTGGGGCTCGCGCACGGTGGTGTTGAGTTCTTGAAGGGAAATTTTTAAGGGATCGAGAAGTGTGCAATTCATCGGATGAAGAGGATTTAAGAAATTAGGGTTACGGTCTGTCCGCTGCCGCCGTCACACGATTTATTTAGCCAGTTTTCGAGAAGGTTATGGCCGGCCGGATCAAGCAAGAGTCGGTGCGGAAGAATCAATGACAACTCTAAAATTCTTCAATGGAGATCGGAGAAAAGTTTGTTTGTGCCGCCACGGACGATCTCTACAGTTTTTGTTCGATCTGCATTGAATGACAAAAGCGTGCTAGCAATCTACAGATGATTCTACCCGCATGTAATTGCCAATGAGAGTAGCCGACGGGGAGTCGAACAGGCGACTTGGAGCTGTTGACCTCGTCGCGCAAGTTGAAAAGCAGACGTTTGGATCGGTTGACCGTTAGTGGTCCGCTGCTGGCTCGTCCCTCTGCCCCGCTCCGCGAGGACTTCTCGTCGATCCGACAATCCGGCTGCTGCTGCTTCCCATGAATCCAAAGGCGTACTGCTACCCTGTGGCACGGAGAAATTCATTACATACACGCACATGAAGGACAACGCTGCTACAAAGCCACGCAAAGACAAAAATTTAGATGCTGGCATGCTTTCGCGCTATATGCACATTACATGGAGCTTCAAAAAAAAAGGAGGACATTTGTCTCGGCCGCGGCTGGCTACTTCCTCGCCTCCACCACTGCTATTGCTGCGGTCTGCTTCAACCCGCCGTCCCGCGGCTTCTACCTCTGCTACTGCTCCTCTTGCCGGCGTGCCAAGCCGCCAAGCCTGATCGAGGGAAGCCGGTAGTATAGGTTCAGTGTACAAGAGAACATGCTGAGGTTAACTATCATCATCATCGAACAAACTCCATGGTCAACATGCCAGGTTGAATCCGGCTGGTATTAGCAATAGTTTGGCTCTCACATGTCCAGAAACATCTGATATTGTTTTAAAGGTGTGAGGCCACACCGAATTGAGCAAACCATGGCAAGCACGGTGCAGGCCATGAGAGAAAAAATCAAACCGGCACACTACGCTATATTCATTGCACACCATTGGCATCTTGCGACGCAGCTGCTGGCGCGTCTTGCCGCCTCTGCGTGGCCGCGTTGACCCGGCCACAGCCGTGTTTCTCCGGCCCGCCTTGCGGGCCTGCCGCCTCGTCCCTGAGCTGCTGCAGCTTGTGCCGCCTTCGAGCCCTCATCGAGCCGCCCTCGGCAGCTGCCGCGGCGCATCTCTGCTGGCTCAACCTCGCCGTCGCCTCCGCCTATGCTCCGCCACAGGTTGCCCTTGCTTGACTCCACTTCAAGCCGGCCCGCGACCTCGCCGCGCGCATGTTTGATCGCGCCGGTCTCGCAGTCGCTTGTGCCGATATTCTAGAGCCGCCCCCGCGGCCTTACCGGCGGGCCAAGCAGCCCCGTCTTTGCGGCCTCTTCCGTTTTACGCTTACTCCATTGCTGTGAGCCGCCCGACACCTCCGCGCCGCACCAGGCTCTTGCGCCGGACGCCCTCCTCCACGCGGCTGTGATGCCGCGATTTTCTCATGCTACTGTACAACCTCAATTGGTTGCGCTGTTGACCTGCTGCTGGCCATATCCATGGATTACGCTCGAGAAGTTCAAAGCAATGATGTCACAAACACAGTACAAATGTGGAATCGATGGGCTGCTGCCGGTACTGTTTTTTGTGTGTTAAACTGATATAAAGTTTTCGCCATACGGATCAAAGGTTTGCA
>NW_021204956.1:0-978 GCF_002162155.2 Triticum dicoccoides
GCACAACCTGATGACCTATGAGGCGTACGATATCAACGGCTACACATTCTACACCGAGGCCAAGGACATGAAGAGCGATGGTTATCAGAACTCCGGGGTAACGATGGAATCCTACACCGGTAACGACAAGGACAGATACTACGGAAGGATCGAGGAGATCTGGGAGCTGAGCTACGCTGGAGAGAAGGTCCCGATGTTCCGTGTCAGATGGGCCAAGAACGTCATAAAAGAAGACCGGTATTTCACCACCATGGTTATACCCGAAGCCAAATCCAAGACCGCGGGCGCAAACGTCACCGCGAAAAATGAGCCATGGGTACTGGCTTCCCAAGTGGACCAATGCTTCTTCATTACCGACCCGCCAAAGCCCAGTCGTGTTGTCGTGAGGAGAGGCAAAAGGAAGATCATCGGAATGGATGGAGTAGCCAATGAGCAAGACTTCGACAAGTACGGCGACCCGTGGATCGAACATGACGACGATGATGAAGTAGCAGCATACACCACAAGAAGCAGGACCACCCTACCTAAAGGACGTCCGTTCCACAGAAGAACTCCATTTGCGAAAAAGAAGGGCAAGAAGATTGTGAACAGATAGCTAGCTAAGATCGATTGTATTTAAATCGTAGCCTTCATTTCTCGATTGTATTTCATGGGTACTTTTTGAACTATCATGAATATTTTTAAATTTCATGGACACTCGATCTCGATCCCCCTCCATCTCGATCGCTATCCCACCTCGCCAGATCCGGCCCCCCTCGCCGCCGAGCACCCCCCCAGTCCACCGGCCGCCGCCGCCGACCCCCCGCACCCTCGATTCCCCTACTCAACCGCCGCCGCCGACCCCCCGCACCCCGCGCACCGTCTTATAAAAAAAATTAGTATCAAACAGCTTTTTAAATGCTACTGTCTTATAAAAAAATATTACTGTTATTATTTAAACAAGTTTGAACATATTTAAACATAAATAAGTATCAAACA
>NW_021204958.1:0-784 GCF_002162155.2 Triticum dicoccoides
TGTGGCTTTGAATGGTGCATTTTGAACACAGAATAACTATGGAGTTCAAATAAGTTCAAAAAAATGAAATCTCTTTGTAAATGACGAGTTTCCGTATGAAACCCTGATACTTCGAAAGAGATTGTCTGTTTTGTACACGAAGTGCATCCAGTTTTTGTCGTAACCCTCTTACTTTCTCGCACATGCTATGTGGGTGAAATGATGATAGCATGCCAACTTGGAACCTTTCAGAGTTCATTTCAAATGCATTTCAATTTCATGGTCTCATAGCTCAAAATAATCAGTAAATGCATGAAAAATAACAAATGTAGTCAGAAAGGGTTGTAAATTGATGATGTGGCTTTCAATGGTTAATTTTGAACACAGAAACACTATGGAGTTCAAATAAGTTCAAAAAAATGAAATCCCTTTGTAACAGACGAGTTTCCGTATGAAACCCTCATACTTCGAAAGAGATTGTCCGTTTTGTACACGAAGTGCATCCAATTTTTGCCGTAACACTCTCTACGTTCTCGCACATGCTATGTGGATGAAATGATGATACCATGTCAACTTGGAACCTTTTCAGAGTTCATTTTAAATGCTTTTCAATTTCATAGTCTTATAGCTCAAAATAATCAGTAAATGCATGAAAATAACAAATGAAGTCAGAAAGGGTTGTAAATTGATGATGTGGCTTTGAATGGTGCATTTTGAACACAGAATAACTATGGAGTTCAAATAAGTTCAAGAAAATGAAATCCCTTTGTAACAGACGAGTTTCCGTATGAAACCCTGATACTTC
>NW_021204959.1:0-712 GCF_002162155.2 Triticum dicoccoides
AGTTCAACTCTAATGTAAAATTATTTGTACTAGGTCATAGAGCTAATTCAACTCTAGTGTGAAATTATTTGTACTAGCCTGTAGAGCTAGTTCAACTCTAGTGTAAAATTATTTGAACTAGCTTGTAGAGCTAGTTCAACTCTACAGTAAAAGTATTTGTACTAGGTTATAGAGCTAGTTCAACTCTAGTGTAAAATTATTTGAACTAGCCTATAGAGCTATTTCAACTCTAGTGTAAAATTATTTGAACTAGCCTGTAGAGCTAGTTCAACTCTAGTGTAAAATTATTTGACCTAACCTGTAGAGCTAGTTCAACTCTAGTGCAAAATTATTTGTACTAGGTTATAGAGCTAGTTCAACTCTAGTGTAAAATTATTTGAACTAGCTTGTAGAGCTAGTTCAACACTAGTGTAAAATTATTTGTACTAGGTTATAGAGCTAGTTCAAATCTAGTGTAAAATTAGTTGTACTAGGTTATAGAGATAGTTCAACTCTAGTGTAAAATTATTTGACCTAGCTTGTAGAGCTAGTTCAACTCTAGCGTAAAATTATTTGTACTAGTTTATAGAGCTAGTTCAACTCTAGTGTAAAATTATTTAAACTAGCTTATAGAGCTAGTTTAGCACTAGTTTAAAGCTATTTGAACTAGCCTGTAGAGCTGGTTCAACTCTAGTGTAAAATTATTTGAACTAGTTTGTAGAGCTAGTTCAAC
>NW_021204960.1:0-1801 GCF_002162155.2 Triticum dicoccoides
TGGTCAATAACCTCTGGAGATTGGTTTAGCGATTGCTAAGGCGCAACGTCGTGCACGTTTGTAGTCGGATCGTCAAAGTCGTCTCCACCAAATCGATAGTTACCATCTCATCGAAAGATCGGGACACCCCCGCCTCTATCAAGTGGTATCAGTTTTCAGGTTGCTCGGTGAGAATTTCCAGTTTTTCCTAGATTAGATTTATTTTCTTACCTATTGTCCAAGAAAAAGCCACAAAACAAAAGTTAGATCTATTCATCCTTTGTCCTAGCCAGACTGAGCCTTTGCAATTTTCTTTTCATTGTTTGCATTATTGAATTATCGGTTGCATCGCCGTGTCGAGTTGCTGGTCTTAGCGTCTAGTTCCTTTAGAGTTTCGAGTTCTGTTCACATTAGTCACGCCGCCGCTGCATCATTATCCCTTCCGCTGTCCACCATCCCATCTATTAATTTCCACCACGTGCTACGCACTGTTCACTGTCATAATCATAGTTGAGGTCATTCACATCTTCGCCTGATCCAATCTGCATCTTATCTAGTTTGTCTTGGAAAAAAAAAGATAGAGAAAAAAAAGAGAAAAAAGGAAAAAAAAAGAAAAAGAGAGAGAAGAAAAAGGAAAAAAAAGCGTGAGAAAAAAAAGAGAGAAGAAAAAAAATTGGATCTATCTAGAATCAATCTCGTACCTGAATTCGGATTGGAATCTGTTTTGCGCACTGTTCAGTAAAACAGGTGTATCTTCCTCATACGAAGTCCGTTTTGGCTCCGTGAGTACTCAAATTGAAGCTAGCGACGAGTCGCATCTAAATAGTTGTAGAAGCTAGTTCAATATTTGACACCTCAAAATCGGCTTCTAAATAGGTCTTTTTGCCCTCCGAAGTTCATGAACACAGCTTGTTCCAATTTTTCAGGCCAGTTTTAGAATTCTTTGACTCCTCATATCAACTCGGAATTGAGTGATTCTTTTTGCATTGGAAAGCTTGAGTTAATAGCATTCTTTGAAAGAATTTATCAGAAAATTGTCTCAAACTTTTCAAGAGGAAAGTTGGAGAGAGAGTTGTTGTATATCCTGCTTGGCAGTTGTTTTTCATCATTATCTTCACTGCCGTTGTGATCTTCACTTATATCTTGCTGTCAAGAGCTACTTAGTATCCTTCATTGATGCTAGTTGTGCTACGACGTGACCTCATTAGTGTTCTAGGCTCGCGTCTCTAGTTCAATCTAGCCTAGGACCAGCACAGTACCGTCGTTGAGCGTTTATTCAACATTGCATCTTTGAATTGATTATTGCTAATCTTTTGCTACCATATATAGCCAACCCAGCTCCACATATTTCTACACCGTGTATACGTACGCTCCCCTGGCAATCGCTTTACTCAATATTCGGAGTTACTTGACACCGCTGGTTGCCGATCACCGCCTGCTGCATGGTAAGAACTTGTAAGACATTGATATTTGCTTTACTGTGAGCGTTTTACCACCACATCCTAGTAGTTATAGGAACATTATTTTTGGGTTTTGTTTCTTGTTCTACTAATCATGACAGGATCCAGAGTCAATTCATGGGCTTTGTCGATCGCGGGAGACGTGCCACCACCTTTGCAAATACCACAACCGTCACGAGAGGTGCACAAACATGCAAATGCACATGATCAGGTTAATGTATCTATACCACCATTTAATGGCCGTTTTAAACCTGCTTTATATATTGAATGGGAGTTCGACATAAAAAATATATTTGCTTCCCATAATTTCAATGAACATAAAAAGGTTAAGGTTGCGGTTGGTTCTTTCACTGGTTATGCTT
>NW_021204961.1:0-1480 GCF_002162155.2 Triticum dicoccoides
AGAATCGGCCCAAACTGTGATTGTTGATGACCGACATGTAAGCGCACCTTGGAATTCGACAACCATGGAAATCGCTTTGGGACCCCAAAACGGTGAGTAATAGTCCATGAAACGGGCCAGAATCGGCCAAAACTGCGAGTGTTGATGACCAACACGTAAGGACACCTTGGGGTTCAACAACTATGGAAATCGCTTCGGGACCCCAAAACGGTGAGTAATAGTCCACAAAACCCGTCAGAATTGGCCAAAACTATCAGTGTTGACGACGGACACATAAACGAACCCCGGGGTTCATCGATCGTGGAAATTGCTCTAGGTCCCCAAAATGCTGAGTGATAGTGCACAAAACGGACTAGAATCGGCCGAATATGTGTGTGTTGATCACCGACACGTAAACGCACCAAGGGTTCGTCAATCATGGAAATGACTCCAAGACCCAAAATAGAGTAATAGTCCAAGAAACGGGCCAGAATCGGCCCAAACTGTGATTGTTGATGACCGACATGTAAGCGCACCTTGGAATTCGACAACCTTGGAAATCGCTTTGGGACCCCAAAACGGTGAGTAATAGTCCATGAAACGGGCCAGAATCGGCCAAAACTGCGAGCGTTGATGAGCAACACGTAAGGACACCTTGGGGTTCAACAACTATGGAAATCACTTCGGGACCCCAAAACCGTGAGTAATAGTCCACGAAACATGTCAGAATTGGCCAAAACTGTGAGTGTTGACGACAGACACATAAATGCACCCCGGGGTTCATCAATGGTGGAAATCCCTCTAGGTCTCCAAAACATTGAGTAATAGTGCACGAAACGGACACGATTCGGCAAAATATGTGAGTGTTGATGACCGACACGTAAATGCACCTAGGGTTCGTCAATCATCAAAATGACTCCAAGACCCCAAAATAGAGTAATAGTCCAAGAAACGGGCCAGAATCGGCCCAAACTGTGATTGTTGATGACCGACACGTAAGCGCACCTTGGAATTCGACAACCATGGAAATCGCTTTGGGACCCCAAAACGGTGAGTAATAGTCCATGAAACGGGCCAGAATCGGCCAAAACTGCGAGTGTTGATGACCAACACGTAAGCACACCTTGGAGTTCAACAACTATGGAAATCACTTCGGGACCCCAAAACCGTGAGTAATAGTCCACGAAACATGTCAGAATTGGCCAAAACTGTGAGTGTTGACGACAGACACATAAATGCACCCCAGGGTTCATCAATGGTGGAAATCCCTCTGGGTCTCCAAAACATTGAGTAATAGTGCACGAAACGGACACGATTCGGCCAAATATGTGAGTGTTGATGACCGACACGTAAACGCACCCTGGGGTTCGTCAATCATGGAAATGACTCTGAGACCCCAAAATAGAGTAGTAGTCCAAGAAACGGGCCAGAATCGGCCCAAACTGTGATTGTTGATGACCGACACGTAAGCGCACCTTGGAGTTCGACAACCATGGAAATC
>NW_021204962.1:0-2237 GCF_002162155.2 Triticum dicoccoides
ATCCGATTCATTCATCTTAATATGATGGTATCTGGAATAGGCGTCGAGGAAATACAAAGAATCCTGTCCTGCAGTTGCGTCAATTATTTGGTCGATGTGAGGCAATGGGAAGGGGTCTTTAGGGCAAGACTTGTTGAGGTCTTTGAAATCGACGCACAGGCGCCAGGATTTGTCCTTCTTTGGTACCATAACCAAGTTGGCTAACCAATCCGGATGTTTAATTTCCCTAATAAACCCAACCTCTAGTAACTTGGCTAGCTCTTCTCCCATGGCTTGACGCTTGGATTCGGAGAATCACCGTAGTTTCTGCTTCACAGGTTTGAATCCCTTAATTATATTGAGACTGTGTTTGACCAGTCTACGTGGGATGCCGTGCATGTCTGAAGGGTGTCAGGCGAAAATATCCCAATTCTCTCGAAAGGATGTGTGCAGGGTGGCGTCCACTGTCGGATCCAACTGTGCTCCAATAGATGCTATCTTGTTAGGGTCCGTCCGGTGCACTTGGAATTTAACTATTTCCTCAGCTGGCTTCAAAAAGGTGGATTTGGATCTCTTATCGAGAATCACATCATCCCTATCCACCGTGGACCGTATGGTGGTTAATTCTTTTGCCACTAGGGCTTACGATAGCGCCTCGAGGGCCAAGGATGCGGTTTTGTTTTTGACACAAAGGGCTTTGTCCGGGTCGCTCAAAATTGTTATGATTCTGTTGGGTCCGGGCATTTTAAGCTTCATATACCCATAATGGGGTATGGCCTGGAAGCTTGAAAAGGCGTCCCGTCCCAGGATGGTGTGGTACCCACTATTGAAGGGGACCACATGAAAGAGCAACTCTTCGGATCTGTAGTTCTTGGGTGTGCCGAATACCACATCCAATTTGATTCTCCCGGAGCATCGTGCTTCTCGACTGGGGATAATGCCTCAAAAGGTGGTATTACTTTGCTCGATGCATGATCTATCCATCTGCATTTTGTCGAGTGTGTCTTCATAGATAAGGTTAAGCCCACTGCCGTCCATGAGCACTTTTGTGAGCCGAAAACCGTCCATGATGGGGTTTAGTACTAGGGCGGCGGGTGCTCGAACTGACTGAGCCTTTGCTTCGTCTTTGGTCGTAAAGGTTATTTTCATGCCGTTCCATGGGCTCAGTGCAGTAACTTGGTGGACTCCGGCGAGGTCGCGGAGCACCCGTTTGCGTGATTATTCGAAGAGAAGGTCTCGAAGACCGTGAGGATGTTAAAGTTGTCCCTCTCTGGAGAATATTTCTCTAGAGTGGTGGTGACGATGGCCTCTCCACTTTTTGCTACTTGTCGGAGTACCCAACATGCTCGAAGGCTATGGGTTGGGTCTGTGCGTGGAGTGGCATGTATCGGACAGGGCTTGTCAAGGAGTTCATCCAGAACAGATCTATGTCCTGTGAAGGTTTTATTTTTCCTGCCCATCAACTGGTGGTCGGGTGACCTGCCAGGGTGTATCTGTTTAGTCTGGGTTGCACACTGCTTAAAGGCAGCGGGCTCCAATTGAGCTTTCTGCGCCCTCCATGTGCTTTCCATTGCATAGTACTTTTGTACTACCTATGATAGTTCCGTAAAGCTCTATATGTGACGATGGTCGATGGCAGTCAATATTCCCTCATCGGTGCAATTACAGTGAAAGACCGAAACCGCGTCTTTGTCTGGGCAATCTTTGATCTTGTTTTTAACAAGTAGGAATCTGGCCCAAAAGTGGCGGACCGTTTCCTGAGGTTGCTGCCGCACATACTCAGGTCGTATATATCTGGGGGACCTAAGTTACTTGGCGAATATTGATTGTGGTGGGAGGGTGGATTAAAATTTGAATCCGGCCCACACCTGTATTTGGAGCTTGAAGGTTCTCCGAGACGACCAGTTCGGGTCCAGGGAGATCCAAGGGCTCCCGTGATCCTATATCCAAGTCAGAGTCTGGGAGATGGGAAGTCCCGATCCAAAGGTAGGGTGTCCGGCTCGGTGGATTTGGTGACCCGACCATACTTGGTCCTCAACATAGGGAGGGAAGTGTCTTTGGCCTGTTCCTCAATGACCGCTACGAGGTGGGTGATCGGCGGGAGATAAATTTCCCTCTGGTCAAGCTTGAGCCCGATTGGATCATAGTCTGTTGAGACCCCTAGGGCGGCGATGCAATCTAGCAGTGTGTTCAAGGATGAGATGTCTGCCGGATCCATCTTTTTGGAGTACTCGAGGCCGATGCGAAGATGGTGTTCG
>NW_021204963.1:0-1781 GCF_002162155.2 Triticum dicoccoides
AGTCCAAGAAAACTCCGGATCTCTCCAACCGTTGTTGGTGCTTCCCATTTGGTTACGGTCTCAACCTTAGTGGGGTCAACTGCTATACCTTCTCCGGATATAACGTGTCCGAGGAATCTAACTTCCTTCAACCAAAACTCACATTTGCTGAATTTGGCATATAACTGATGTTCCCTTAGTTTCTCCAAAACCAAACGCAAATGTTCCTTATGCTCCTCTTCATTCTTTGAATAAATCAGAATGTCATCAATGAACACTACGACGAACTTATCCAAAAACTCCATAAACACTTTGTTCATCAGGTTCATAAAATAGGCAGGTGCGTTAGTCAATCCAAATGACATAACGGTATACTCATACAGTCAATATCTCGTGGTGAATGCTGTCTTAGGTATGTCCTGCTCCCGAATCTTCAATTGATGGTACCCTGATCGCAAATCGATCTTGGAAAACACTTTAGCTCCTTGCAATCGATCAAACAGATCATTGATCATTGGCAGTGGGTACTTGTTCTTGATGGTTACTTCATTCAATCCTCGATAATCAACAACCATCCTTAATGATCCATCCTTCTTTTCCACTAGAAGTACGGGTGATCCCCAAGGCAAAGAACTTGGGCGAATGTAACCTTTATCCAATAACTCCTTAATCTGATTCTTAATTTCCACCAAATCCTTTGCTAGCATCCGATAAGGTTGCTTCGATATTGGGCCTATACCTGGTAATAACTCAATCAAAAACTCAATGTCTCTATCCGGTGGCATGCCTGGTAATTCCTTAGGAAATACATCAGGAAAATCCTTTACCACTGGTACTTCTTCTTGCACAACTCCTGTTACGCAGTTTACTTGTGTCCTTTTTGGCACATGCCGGGATACATACTTGATCCTTCTTCCTTCTGGTGTGGTAAGAAAAATTGTCTTACTGGCACAATCGATGTTTCCTCCATACATCGACAGCCAATCCATACCAAGAATCACATCCAGAACTTGGGATTCCAGAATAATTAAATCTGTTGGGAAAACATGCCTTCCTATACTTAATGGTACTTGGAAACATCCTTGTCTGGCCATGTACTCTGCTCCTGGCGAGCTTACTAGCATAGGTGTTTTAAGAATCCTAGTGGGCGAACTATACTTTTCCACAAATCCCCTTGATATGTATGAATGCGATGCACCAGTATCGAAAAGAATGAGTGCGGTAAATGACTTAACCAAAAACTTACCGATTACTGCATCAGGCTGATCTTCAACCTCCTCCACATTAACGTGGTTCACCTGTCCCCTATTGAAAGGGTTCGGATTTTTCCCAGAGCTTCCATTGCCATTTCCATTCTGGCCTTCGGGACATTCATTGGCATAATGTCCGGTCTTAGAACACTTGAAACAGGTGACTTGACTCAGGTCTCTCTTGGTTGGGTTCAATGGGGTGGTCTGGTTCTGGCCGTTGCTTCCTCCATTCCCATTAACATTCTTGTGGCCATTATGGTTGTGCGAGCTACCTCCTCCATGGGTGTGCTAAAACTGAAATCCCGGTCTAGGGGCAAAACGGGGCTTCTGCTGGGCTCCAGGGTTATACTTCCCCTGTCCATATTTCTCTTACGGTTCTCAATCTGCTGTTGCTTCCCTTCAATCATGGTGGCACGATCTACCAACTCCTGGTAGTTGTTGAAACTCGCTACCATCAACTGCATGCTTAGTTCATCATTCAGTCCTTCCAGAAACTTCTCCTGCTTAGTTGCATCCGTAGCAACGTCATCTGGGGCATAACATGCTAACTTG
>NW_021204964.1:0-7757 GCF_002162155.2 Triticum dicoccoides
AAGAAGCTCAAGAGGATCCCAACGTCGTTCTCGGTACGCTTCTTGTTAATTGCCACCCGGCATCTGTTCTTTTCGATACAGGAGCCTCTCATTCTTTTATATCTGAAAATTATGCTCGTTTGCATAACGTCGCATTCGGTGATATGCCAACCTCTATGGTAATTCAAACTCCGGGATCCAAATGGCAAACTTCTCGAGTAAGCCATGGAAATGAAATCCAAGTCGACAGACTTGTTTTCCTCGCGTCTTTGATAGCCCTTAAATCTTCAGATATTAATATCATTTTGGGTATGGACTGGATGTCAGCTCATCAAGCCAAAATTGATTGCTTCTCTAGGACTGTTCAACTCACCCATCCTTCGGGGAAGATAGTCAATGTCTTGACCCGAATAGCCAAGCGACAATTATATTCTCTTAACGCCAGCCCTTTGCCAGACCTTGAGGACGTTCCGGTAGTTCGTGACTTCCCGGATGTCTTCCCAGAAGAATTGCCAGGTGTTCCACCTGACAGGGATGTTGAGTTCGTAATAGACCTCATTCCAGGAACCGTTCCGATTGCTAGAAGACCTTATAAGATGGCACCCCTAGAACTAGCCGAGCTTAAGAAACAACTCGATGATTCCTTGAAAAAGGGTTTCATCCGACCTAGCTCATCTCCGTGGGCTTGCCCCGTCCTATTCGTCAAGAAGAAGGATGGTACGGACCGGATGGTTGTAGATTACCGACCTGTCAATTTGGTCACAATCAAGAACAAATATCCGCTTCCCAGGATCAACGACCTGTATGATCAGCTCGCTGGATCCTCAGTCTTCTCCAAGATGGATTTGAGGTTGGGCTACCATCAAATCAAAATCAGAAACGGGGACATTCCTAAAACGGCCTTTGTTACTCGTTATGGCCAATACGAGTACACCGTCATGTCCTTCGGATTAACCAACGCTCCAGCCACCTTTTCTCGGTTAATGAACTCAATCTTCATGGAGTATTTGGATAAATTCGTCGTGGTTTACCTCGATGATATACTCATCTACTCCAAGAACGAGGAAGAACATGCCGAACATCTAAGGCTAGTGTTGCAGAAACTTCGAGAGCATCGCCTTTATGCCAAATTTTCTAAATGTGAATTCTGGCTGTCAGAAGTGACCTATCTGGGTCATGTAATATCTGGTAAAGGTATTGCTGTTAACCCTGAGCGAGTTCAAGCCGTCCTTAACTGGACTCCCCCTGAATCGGTCAAGCAAGTTCGGAGTTTTCTGGGCTTAGCGAGCTATTGTCGTCGCTTTGTCGAGAACTTCTCCAAAGTTGCCAAACCTCTAACCGAACTCCTCAAGAAAGATAAGAAGTTCGAGTGGACTCCACAATGTGAGCACAGCTTTTAGGAACTGAAAAGACGCCTAACTTCTGCTCCCGTACTGGTACCGCCAGACTTCTCCAAGGACTTTGTTATCTACTGCGACGCCTCGCGACAAGGACTAGGTTGCATTCTCATGCAAGATCGACACGTAATTGCCTACGCTTCACGGCAATTGCACCCACATGAGGAGAATTATCCCACTCATGATCTAGAGCTTGCAGCCGTAGTCTATGCACTTAAGACCTGGCGACATTACCTCCTCGGTAATCGTTGCGAAATATTCACTGATCACCAAAGTCTGAAGTACATCTTCACCCAACCGGATTTGAATCTCAGGCAAAGACGTTGGGTCGAGTTGATCACAGATTTCGACTTAGGAATAACCTACACCCCAGGGAAAGCCAACGTCATGGCTGATGCGCTAAGTCGTAAATCTTATTATAACAATCTGATGCTACAACAAAGTCAACCGCTTCTCCATGAGGAATTTCGGAAGCTTAACCTTCACATTGTATCTCAAGGTTTTCTTTCCACCTTGGTGGCAAAACCTACCCTTACGGATCAGATTATCAAAGCACAGAAGGTAGATCCGGGAATCTCCCGCATCAAGAGAAACATTCAGAAAGGAATTGCGAATTGCTTCTCCATTAACGATCAAGGGGTCGTATACTTCGGAAATCGACTAGTGGTTCCCAAAGTGCGAAACCTGAGGCGATTGATCCTTAAGGAAGCTCATGAATCTCCTCTCACCATTCATCCCGGTAGCACTAAGATGTATCAGGACCTACGCCAGAGGTTCTGGTGGACTAGGATGAAGAGAGAAATTGCTCAGTATATTGCTAATTGCGACGTCTGTCGTCGTGTAAAAGCAGAGCACCAACGGCCTGCTGGCACCCTTCAACCCCTAGCTATTCCTGAATGGAAATGGGATAAAATTGGCATGGATTTCATTACCGGTTTTCCCAGGACCAAGAGAGGGAATAATGCTATTTTCGTCGTGGTCGATCGTCTTTCCAAAGTAGCCCATTTCCTACCTGTTTGTGAGAGTATAACCGCTAGTCAGCTGGCAGACTTATACATCTCCCGAATAGTGTCCCTCCATGGTGTTCCTTTGGAAATTAACTCGGATCGAGGAAGTCTTTTCACCTCTCGATTTTGGGAAAGTTTCCAAAATGCTATGGGAACCCGTCTCTCCTTTAGCACTGCTTTCCACCCTCAGTCGAGTGGTCAAGTGGAACGCGTCAACCAGATTCTAGAGGACATGCTTCGAGCCTCTGTTATCTCATTCGGAATGGATTGGGAGAAGTGCCTTCCATTTGCCGAATTCGCTTATAACAACAGCTATCAATCTAGCTTGGGTAAAGCCCCTTTTGAAGTTCTCTATGGACGACGGTGTCGAACACCCCTTAACTGGTCAGAGACCGGGGAAAGACAATTCTTTGGCCCGGATATGATTCAGGAAGCAGAAGAACAAGTTCGTATCGTTCGTGAAAAGTTGAAAACAGCTCAATCTCGTCAAAAGAGTCAATATGACCGAAAACATAAGGCTATGACTTTCGAGGTTGACGAGAAGGCTTATCTTCGGGTCACCCCTCTGAAGGGAACCCATCGTTTCGGTATCAAAGGCAAATTGGCTCCTCGTTACATTGGACCTTTTCGCATTCTCGCCAAACGAGGAGAAGTTGCCTACCAGTTGGAACTACCTCCGCACCTCTCCAGAGTCCACGATGTCTTCCACGTTTCTCAACTCAGGCGTTGCTTCTCGGATCCTATCCGTGGAGTGGACCACGAAACGCTTGATCTCCAAGATAATCTTACATATCGAGAGTACCCCATTCGTATCCTCGATCAGGCCGAGCGTATCACCCGACGTCAGAGCATCAAGTTCCTCAAAGTACAATGGTCGCACCATTCTGAGGATGAAGCAACCTGGGAAAGGGAGGATCGTCTTCGACTTGAGTATCCCGCCTTCTTCCCGGAGGAACCCAAATCTCGGGACGAGATTCTTTTGAGTGGGGGTGAGTTGTCACACCCTAGCTAGTCATGCATTAGAGTGTTGCATCATGTTTACTCTTTCATCAGAAACTTGAAATGGGGATGACAGAACCCCCAGTCCCCTCTGAAACCAACTAGGGTTTACTAAAAACTTTTTCAATGAACCTGAAATGCCCTTCTAAAATGCCCATCATTTTTGTCTTGGTTCAGAACCCCTGCCAAAAGTGGTGCACATTTTCCTAGGCCATCTTAGGGTTTTTGAATTAAATCATAAATATTTGAATTTGGGCATTTAAAATTATATAAAATATTTAAATGCTCAAATACCTCCAAACTAAAATGTTTCATGTTGGAAATAATCCAACTATGGACCAGGAGTAATTTGGTGATTTTTGAAGTTGCCTAGGTATTTTATTAAATTCAACAAAGTTGCAGATATATTAAAAAAGGAAACAGAAACAGGAAAAAAGGGGAAACTTACCTGGCGCCACCGCAGGCCCACCAGCCAGCCCACCTGGCCGGCCCAGCCCGGCCACCGCTCCAGCGAGCTGCTTGGCTCGCCAGGCAGGCAGCCAAGGTGCTCGGCGGCGGCACCGCAGCTCGCCACGCAGCTGCTCGCCGCCTCGCCGCCTCCCTCGCCCGGCTAACGCCGTGGATCGGCCTCCCTCTCTCCCCCGAACCCCCCAGACACCCCCTCTCCTCTCCAGCTCCTCCCCCTCGCACGCCCCAGCCATGGCCGACGCCATCGCCGCCACCCCCACGCCGTAGCCACGCCCTCCGTCCACCCCACGCCGTGCCACCGTGTCCAGGAGCTCCGCCGCTGTCTACTTCATCGAGCAGCCGAGCCCCGTGTGCTCGTGCGGCCCGAGACCACCGCACCGACCTCGCCCGAGCTCACCGTCGCCGGAGATCCCCTTCAACGCCGTCGCCGCCTCAGCTCGTCCCCGACCTCACCGGTGGCCTCTACGGGAGCGCTGTGAGCCTAGCTACTCCTCCGACCCTCTCTCTCTCATTCCTGAGCCGTGTAGCCACCGCACGAGGATCACACGCCCGCACCGCCGCGGACCTCGTCGCCGACGTGCTTCCGGCCAACTCCGGCCACCCCGACCTCAACGGACTCCGCCAAGAGCTGCGGTTTGTCCTCAGCTCCCCTCCGGTGGTCTCCGCGGCCCATTTGGTGGCCGAAATGGCCAAAACCACTCCCGCCGCCGCGTCGGGCTCGCCGGCGGCTAAACGCCGGTGCAGCCGACCCGGGTTTGACCACGGGTGGGCCCTGGTTGACTCCCCTGAGTCAATGACAGGTGGGGCCCAGCCCTGTTAATTAAACATGATTAGTTTTAATTAAGTTTTAATTAAAATAATCACCCTGACATGCGGGACCCACTGTCAGGTTTGACCCAGACCTGTTCCGTTGACCTGCTGACGTCACACTGACGTCAGGCTGACGCAGTAATTGATTTTCTGGATTTAATTTAAATCAGGAAATTCCAGAATATTATTTAAACTTCAAAAATTCATAACTTTTATTCTGTAACTCCAAATTGGACAAATTATATATGAAAAATGATCAGAAAAATCCAATCTATCCATCTGTACTATTTTCATGCATGATCAAACAAGTTAAATTGATGTTTTTAACAGAACAAGGAAAAGCACTTTAAAAGGCCATGTTTGAGTTTGTAATTTGAATCTTTGATTCAAATTTGCTCAAACCCTTCTGGTTTTAGTTGCATTAGCCCAACACACTCATATTGCCATGTTTCATGCATGCATCATATTGTTGCATACTGTTTGGTAATGTTTGTGTATCGGTGCTCTCTGCGGCAGGTTCTGTCCCCGAAGAGTACCGTGATTACCCTAACGAAGAACCGTATCAGTGCATCGAACCATCAGGCAAGCAACCAACCACTTGATCATATCGATACAATCCCATGTTCTCGCTCCTGCTCTCTTTTACTGCATTAAGACAACGCGTTTCAAACTGCTGTGTGCTACGGTAGTTGAACCCATTTCCTCTGCATGACCTGTCATTGCCACAGTAACTAGATGAAACCCACTAGCATGTGTAGGAGTTGTTTGAGCCATATGTATGTGTTGTTCCTACCTTGCCATGCCTGCTATGCTTAGAGTCGTGTCAGGTCTGGTTCATCTGGGTGATGGGCTAGAGTGAAATGTTTATGTCGGTAATGAGAGTGGTGTGGTGAACACGATTTGGTAAAGGTATCGATGAGAGGCCATGTAGGAGTACATGGTGGGTTGTTTCATTGAAGCCGACCTTAAGCACTGAGATCTGTATGTGTGATTTAAGAATCAGCTACTACCATGCATTGGGCCCGAAACCAATGGACCCTCTCGGCTTCTTATTCACCCTAGTTCTCCGTCCAGGAGTTGCAAGTAGTTTCTGGTGTTTGTAGCCTACTGGAGGCCGTGGACAGCGCTGACCGTAGGGGTGGGCTGTGATGCGGTAGGTACGTGGCACAGTGTACCGAATACCCGTTAGGTATCTCGGGAACCCTGTTCACATCGTTCGGGGCCGTATGGGAAACCTCGGCCGGACTCCCTACGGATGGAACCTGGATAGGCGATAAACCTGGACTGGAGGCTTAGGTGATTAGGTAGGTCGTGGCCGACACCCACGTTGGGCTTCCGCTTGAAGGTTGCCGAGTACATGTCGTGTAAACGACGGTAAGTGGTGAGAGCGTGTATGAAGAAGTACACCCCTGCAGGGTTAACATGATCTATTCGCATAGCCGCGTCCGCGGTAAAGGACTACTTGGTTGCTTATACAGTTCATAGACAAGTAAATGGAAACTGTTAAAAGCCTCAAGATAAGTGTGAGTGCCGAGGATGGCTCTTCCGTAGGAAGACGGAGGCGGATCCTCGGTAGTGTATTGAATTGGTGAGTAGTGGACTCGTGTGCGCAAAACCATTTCAAGCTGGAGTCTCGTAGGATAGTCTAGCCAAGAGTCAAAGCTGGCTTGCTGCAATAACTCCACCAACCCTTCTTGATACTAAGCATGTATGTAGGATCTGATGTAAGTCTTGCTGAGTACCTTTGTACTCATGTTGCTATAATCTACATTTTACAGAAGACGCTGCAACCCCTTCTGATGGGTTCTATGTAGACGTTGACATCAACGAGTAGGCTAAAGACCCAGGTGGTGACCCTGAGCTTGTGAAGGACCACGTAGTATAGCTAGGCTTTCCAAGCCCCTTTTATTTTATTAGTTGTCTGTACTCAGACAAGTTACTTCCGCTGCTGGTTTGAATGACTGTATGACTTGTATGTTGGGTCGTGAGACCCGTACCTTTGTGTATGTTATGTATGGCTCTCTAAGCCTTAAATAAAGTACTTGTGTCGTAGAGTCATGTTGTGATGCTTCGTTGTATTTGCACATATCGAGCATATTGTGTGTATGATTGAAATGCTTGGTATGTGTGGGATCTGACTATCTAGTTGTTTATCTTTAGTAGCCTCTCTTACCGGGAAATGTCTCCTAGTGTTACCGCTGAGCCATGGTAGCTTGCTACTGCTCTGGAACACTTAGGCTGGCCGGCATGTGTCCTTCTTCGTTCCTCTGTCTGTCCCTTCGTGGAAATGTCACGCTTTGAGTACCGGAGTCCTGTTAGCCCGCTACAGCCCGGTTTACCGGAGTCCTGCTAGCCCAGTGCTACAGCCCGGACCCACTTGCTGATGACCGACACGTTCGAAGCTGGGTCATGGATGCCTGTCCCTGTAAGTCTGTGCCACTTTGGGTTTACGACTAGTCATGTCAGCCCGGGCTCCTTATCATATGGATGCTAGCGACACTATCATATACGTGAGCCAAAAGGCACAAACGGTTCCGGGCAAAGGTAAGGCGACACCCGTGGGAATACCGTGCGTGAGGCCGCAAAGTGATATGAGGTGTTACCGGCTAGATCGATGTGACATTGAGTCGGGGTCCTGACAAAATCCTACCGAGTGGAGAGCGATCCTCCCACTCGGGGGCTTAGCTGCAGTCGAGTACTCGCCTAAGTTTGAAAAATCCTACCGAGTGGAGAGCGACCCTCCCACTCGGGGGCTTAGCTGTAGTCCAGTACTCGCCTAAGTTTGAAAAATGCTACCGAGTGGAGAGCGACCCTCCCACTCGGAGGCTTAGCTGCAGTCCAGTACTCGCCTCAGTATGAAAAATCCTACCGAGTGGAGAGCGACCCTCCCACTCGGAGGCTTAGCTGCAGTCCAGTACTCGCCTAAGTTTGAAAAATCCTACCGAGTGGAGAGCGACCCTCCCACTCGGGGGCTTAGCTGTAGTCCCGTACTCACCTCAGTGTTTGAAAATCCTACCGAGTGGTGAGCCAGCCTCCCACTCGGGGGCTTAGCTGCAGTCTAGTACTCGCCTAAGTGTTTGAAAATCCTACCGAGTGG
>NW_021204964.1:10776-11329 GCF_002162155.2 Triticum dicoccoides
CCTAAGTGTTTGAAAATCCTACCGAGTGGTGAGCCAGCCTCCCACTCGGGGGCTTAGCTGCAGTCTAGTACTCGCCTAAGTGTTTGAAAATCCTACCGAGTGGTGAGCCAGCCTCCCACTCAGGAGCTTAGCTGCAGGCCAGTACTCGCCTAAGTGTGAAAAATCCTACCGAGTGGAGAGCGACCCTCCCAGTGGAGGCTTAGCTGCAGTCTAGTACTCGCCTAAGTGTTTGAAAATCCTACCGAGTGGTGAGCCAGCCTCCCACTCGGGGGCTTAGCTGCAGTCCAGTACTCGCCTAAGTGTTTGAAAATCCTATCAAGTGGTGAGCCAGCCTCCCACTCGGGGGCTTAGCTGCAGTCCAATACTCGCCTAAGTGTTTGAAAATCCTACCGAGTGGTGAGCCAGCCTCCCACTCGGGGGCTTAGCTGCAGTCCAATACTCTCCTAAGTGTTTGAAAATCCTACCGAGTGGTGAGCCAGCCTCCCACTCGGGGGCTTAGCTGCAGTCTAGTACTCGCCTAAGTGTGAAAAATCCTACCGAGTGGAGAGCGACC
>NW_021204964.1:14501-15056 GCF_002162155.2 Triticum dicoccoides
AATCCTACCGAGTGGTGAGCGACCCTCCCACTCGGGGGCTTAGCTGCAGTCCAGTACTCGCCTAAGTGTTTGAAAATCCTACCGAGTGGTGAGCCAGCCTCCCACTCGGGGGCTTAGCTGCAGTTTAGTACTCGCCTAAGTGTTTCAAAATCCTACCGAGTGGACAGCGAGCCTCCCACTCGGGGGCTTAGCTGTAGTCCGGTACTCGCCTAAGTGTTTGAAAATCCTACTGAGTGGAGAGCGACCCTCCCACTCATGGGCTTAGCTACAGTCTAGTACTCGCCTAAGTGTTTGAAAATCCTACCGAGTGGTGAGCCAGCCTCCGACTCGGAGGCTTAGTTGCAGTCCAGTACTCGCCTAAGTGTTTGAAAATCCTACCGAATGGTGAGCGACCCTCCCACTCGGGGACTTAGATGCAGTTCAGTACTCGCCTAAGTGTTTGAAAATCCTACCGAGTGGTGAGCCAGCGTCCCACTCGGGGGCTTAGCTGCAGTCCAGTACTCGCCTAAGTGTTTGAAAATCCTACCGAGTGGACAGTGACCCTCCCACTCGGGG
>NW_021204964.1:15976-17676 GCF_002162155.2 Triticum dicoccoides
TCATTTTTCATATATAATTTGTCCAATTTGGAGTTACAGAATAAAAGTTATGAATTTTTGAAGTTTAAATAATATTCTGGAATTTCCTGATTTAAATTAAATCCAGAAATTATAGTTATTGCGCCAGCATGACGTCAGCATGACGTCAGTGGTCAACTGCGGCTGGCTGGAGTCAAACCTGACGTGTGGGGCCCACACGTCAGTGACAGGGGGGTTAAACAGGGTTAAATTAATTCTAATTACTAATTAGTGGCGCTGGGGCCCACTGGTCAGTGTCAGGGGTTAACTAACAGTGGTTAGCGCTAATCTAACCATCTGACCGACAGGGCCCACGCGTCAGTGACCCTGGGGGGTCAAACCTCAGGTCGGACAGGTCAAACCCCACCGGCGACATGACGCCGGCGAGGCCCCAGACGGCGGCGAAAGTGCTTTTTGCCATTCCGGCAACCAAATGGACGGCGGAAGGCATCTACGTGTTGCTGAGGTTGAGCCGCGACTATTGGTGGTGGTGGTTGGGCTCGGGGTGGCCGGAGTTGACGGCGGCGAGCTCGGCTGCGGCTGCCGGAGTTCGGGTGCGGTCGGAATCGACGTTGCAGGGGGCTTGGGGAGGCGTTAGTGCGCGCTGCGTGCTCCTGGTGAGGTGGGGAGCACGATGGTGTGCTCGGTTGGGTGCTACGGTGACCGTGGCCACGACGGCGACATCGCCGGCGGCGTGGAGCTCTCGGCCAAGGTGGGGCTAGGGACTAGAGGTCGGGAGAGACCAGGGGAGAAGGGGGAAATGATCCGGGGCTCACCGCGGGGCTGCAGAGGTGGTTAGCGGGCTCGGGGACGCGCTGGAGACGACGAATTCGACGGAGACGATGATCGGAGCCCGAAGAGGGGAACGGCGACGTGGCGGCGATGCAGGGCTTCCGGGGAGCTGTGGAGCGGTGGGGAGGAAGAGGGAGTCGAGGCGGAGCTCCTGAGCTAGTCGGGGGAGCGAGGGGTGGTCGGAGACGGCGGCTATGGCGAACGGCGGCGACGGTGGTGTTCGGCCGTGAGAGAGAGAGGGAGAGAGCAGCACGGGAGAGAGAGGGATAAGGCCAGGGGATCGGGGCGGCACCGAGAGGCAGGCAGACGGGCTGGTGGCGTGGCGCTCCGGCCGTGCGCGCGCGCCGGCCACACGCCTGGCCGACTGGCGCCAGGAGGACGACGGCGGTGGTGGGCTGGGCTGGCTTGCTGGGCCGGCCAGCTGGCTGGGCCGCACAGGGAAGTTTTTCCCTTTTTTTTCTATTTCTGATTTTATTTAATATATCTGCAACTTTGTTGAATTTAATAAAATACCTAGGCAAGTTCAAAAATCACCAAACTATTCCTGGCCCATAGTTGGATTATTTCCAACATGAAACATTTTAGTTTGGAGATAATTGAGCATTTAAATATTTTATATTATTTTAAATGCCCAAATTCAAATATTTATGATTTAATTCAATAACCCTAGGATGGCCTAGGAAAATGTGCATCATTTTTGGCAGAGGTTTTGAACCAAGACAAAAATGATGGGCATTTTAGAAGGGCATTTCAGGTTCATTGAAAAATTATTTTAGTAACCCTAGTTGGTTTCAGAGGGGACTGGGGGTTCTGTCATCCCCACTTCAAGTTTCTGATGAAAGAATAAACATGATGCAACACTCTAATGCATGACTAGCTAGGGTGTGACA
>NW_021204964.1:17686-18212 GCF_002162155.2 Triticum dicoccoides
GCTTAGCTGCAGTCGAGTACTCGCCTAAGTGTTTGAAAATCCTACCGAGTGGAGAGTGACCCTCCCAGCGGGGGCTTAGCTGCAGTCCAGTACTCGCCTAAGTGTTTAAAAATCCTACCGAGTGGTGGGCCAGCCTCCCACTTGGGCGCTTAGCTGCAGTCCAATACTCGCCTAAGTGTTTGAAAATCCTACCGAGGGGTGAGCCAGCCTCCCACTCGGGGGCTTAGCTGCAGTCCAGTACTCGCCTAAGTGTTTGAAAATCCTACCGAGTGGTGAGCTAGCCTCCCACTCGGGGTCTTAGCTGCAGTCCAGTACTCGCCTAAGTGTGAAAAATCCTAACGAGTGGAGAGCGACCCTCCCACTCGGGGGCTTAGCTACAGTCCAGTACTCACCTAAGTTTGAAGATCCTACCGAGTGGAGAGCGACCCTCCCACTCGGAGGCTTAGCTGCAGTCCAGTACTCGCCTAAGTTTGAAAATCCTACCGAGTGGGGAGCGACCCGTCCACTCGGGGGCTTAGCTGCAGTC
>NW_021204964.1:18889-19533 GCF_002162155.2 Triticum dicoccoides
GTACTCGCCTAAATGTGAAAAATCCTACCGAGTGGAGAGCGACCCTCCCAGCAGGGGCTTAGCTGCAGTCCAGTACTCGCCTAAGTTTGAAAAATCCTACCGAGTGGAGAGCGACCCTCCCACTCAGGGGCTTAGCTGTAGTCCAGTACTCGCCTAAGTGTTTGAAAATCCTACCGAGTGGTGAGCCAGCCGCCCACCCGGGGACTTAGTTGTAGTCCAGTACTCGCCTAAGTGTTTGAAAATCCTACCGAGTGGTGAGCCAGCCTCCCACTCGGGGGCTTACCTGCAGTCCAGTACTCGCCTAAGTGTTTGAAAATCCTACCGAGTGGTGAGCCAGCCTCCCACTCGGGGGCTTAGCTGCAGTCCAGTAGTCGCCTAAGTGTTTGAAAATCCTACCGAGTGGTGAGCCAGCCTCCCACTCGGGGGCTTAGCTGCAGTCCAGTACTCGCCTTAGTGTTTGAAAATCCTATTGAGTGGTGAGCCAGCCTCCCACTCGGGGGCTTAGCTGTAGTCTAGTACTCGCCTAAGTGTGAATAATCCTACCGAGTGGAGAGCGACCCTCCCAGCGGGGGCTTAGCTGCAGTCCAGTACTCGCCTAAGTTTGAAAAATCCTACCGAGTGGAGAGCGACCCTCCCACTCGGGG
>NW_021204964.1:19543-20091 GCF_002162155.2 Triticum dicoccoides
GGCTTAGCTGCATTCCAGTACTCGCCTAAATGTTTGAAAATCCTACCGAGTGGTGAGCCAGCCTCCGACTCGGAGGCTTAGCTGCAGTCCAGTACTCGCCTAAGTGTTTGAAAATCCTACCGAGTGGTGAGCGACCCTCCCACTCGGGGGCTTAGCTGCAGTCCAGTACTCGCCTAAGTGTTTGAAAATCCTACCGAGTGGTGAGCCAGCCTCCCACTCGGGGGCTTAGCTGCAGTCCAGTACTCGACTAAGTGTTTGAAAATCCTACCGAGTGGACAACGACCCTCCCACTCGGAGGCTTAGCTGTAGTCCGGTACTCGCCTAAGTGTTTGAAAATCCTACCGAGTGGAGAGAGACCCTCCCACTCGTGGGCTTAGCTGCAGTCCAGTACTCGCCTAAGTGTTTGAAAATCCTACCAAGTGGTGAGCCAGCCTCCGACTCAGAGGCTTAGTTGCAGTCCAGTACTCGCCTAAGTATTTGAAAATCCTACCGAGTGGTGAGCGACCCTCCCACTCGGGGACTTAGCTGCAGGCCAGTACTCGCCTAAG
>NW_021204964.1:20101-20660 GCF_002162155.2 Triticum dicoccoides
CCCACTCGGGGGCTTAGCCGCAGTCCAGTACTCGCCTAAGTGTGAAAAATCCTACCGAGTGGAGAGCGACCCTCCCAGCGGGGGCTTAGCTGTAGTCCAGTACTCGCCTAAGTGTTTGAAAATACTACCGAGTGGTGAGCCAGCCTCCCGCTCGGGGGCTTAGCTGCAGTCCAATACTCGCCTAAGTGTTTCAAAATCCTACCGAGGGGTGAGCCAGCCTCCCACTCGGGGGCTTAGCTGCAGTCCAGTACTCGCCTAATTGTTTGAAAATCCTACCGAGTGGTGAGCCAGCCTCCCACTCGGGGTCTTAGCTACAGTCCAGTACTCGCCTAAGTGTTTGAAAATCCTACCGAGTGGTGAGCCAGCCTCCCACTCGGGGGCTTAGCTGCAGTCTAGTACTCGCATAAGTGTTTGAAAATCCTACCGAGTGGACAGCGACCCTCCCACTCGGGGGCTTAGCTCCAGTCTAGTACTCGCCTAAGTGTTTGAAAATCCTAACGAGTGGTGAGCCAGCCTCCCACTCGGGGGCTTAGCTGCAGTCCAGTACTCGCCTAAGTGT
>NW_021204965.1:0-561 GCF_002162155.2 Triticum dicoccoides
GGCAACCGCCGCCCCCGACGCCTTGCACCCGCGCCGTCGCCGGAACCACGCCGCCGACGCCCACCGCTCGACCCCGTCGCCCTTGGATCCCATCGCCGTCGCTCGGAACGCCCCTCGCTGGAAGCATCGCCGCCGGCCTCCTCGAGCTCCTCCTCGACCCGATACCGTCGCCCGTTGTCGCCACCACCACATCGCCGGCCTGCCTCCTTCTCCTCCTCCCCAGCGGCTACATCGCGCCGTCTCCGTCCTCGTCATCAATCATCGCGACCCCGGGCTCCGGCGCCTCCCCGAGCTCATTTTTAGCACAACTACAGGGCCCCGTGAGCACGCTTCCCCCCATTCCCCCTCTGTTCCGTCGCTGTTTCGCCGTGGCTGCGCGCTCACCGTGGCCGCGTGCTCGCCGTGTCTGCGCGCGCCCCTGCTAGCCGGCCCTGACCGCGTTCCGCCTGGCCCCCCTGCTGCTTGCCGCCTTGGGGCTCCGACCCTCGCCGGTCTCGCTGTCGTCGCCCGGTCCGGCGCCTCGCCTCGCCCAGCCTGCTTCACCGCCGCTGGCTGGACCGG
>NW_021204966.1:0-926 GCF_002162155.2 Triticum dicoccoides
GACTGAGGAGTTAGGAATTCGCCAGTGCGGATTGCCTACACAATGAGGAACATGATAGACCTGAGGAATTAGAACCTCAAATCGGACCGTTGATGTGCTACGCGCCAGCTGTCCAAAATATCCTACCACCTAACGGTCATATCCTTTAAGGGCATTTATGTCTGTAAGGGCATATTTATTCCCAACATGTTTTGGTGATTGATGACAATGCTTGTGCGGACTAATCGTGTGCGTTAGTTCTTTCAGAGATTCATCCATTGGCACGAGACGATTTCCTCCCCTCGGTGTTGTAATTCAAGACGGTGTAGCTCCTTCATTTCGTTGTTGGTGGACTAGTTTCGTAGGAGTCACCGTACTATCAAGAGGGGATCCGTTTTGGTAAGACTTGGGTGGAATCACACGTACACATCTTTATCACACCCGTCGTCCTTCCTTCCGCATCTCTGGAGCTACTGTTTTCCCCTTACTATGCTCTGCTTTGCCCTAGCGGTAGTACCGCGTCCACAGTGGTAGTACCGCCGAAAACTCCACAGCGGTAGTACCGCTCTCAGAGCGGTAGTACCGCTCCAAGCGGTAGTACCGCTCTCAGAGCGGTAGTACCGCTTGGGTGTTTCGGCCGTAGTACCGCTGTGCGTCTGGGCTACTTCCGCCTCGATTCTCGAACGAATTTTTCGTGTCGGGTTTTGCGGCACTAAGGGAGGTAGTAGGGGCGGTAGTACCGCTCTAAGCGGTAGTACCGCCCTTCCCTAGCGGTAGTACCGCCCTGGCGACAGGGCCCTGGGCAGCACGGCAGTACCGCTGGGCCTAAGCGGTAGTACCGCCCTGAGCGGTAGTACCGCTCTTCCCTGGCGGTAGTACCGCCCTGGAGTCAGGGCCCCAGGCAGCGCGGCAGTATCGCTGGGTGGAGAGGTAGTACCGCCCGGAGC
>NW_021204967.1:0-1116 GCF_002162155.2 Triticum dicoccoides
TAATTTATTTACTGTTTTTTCAGTGTTTCAACCCAACGATTGGTGGGTGGACACAGGTGCAGGTGTTCATGTGTGTGCTGACATTTCATTGTTCACTTCTTACCAGGTCACAGGTCACGGGTCCGTATTGATGGGGAATGGCGCGAGTGCTTCTGTTCATGGTGTTGGCACGGTCGATCTGAAGTTTACTTCGGGAAGGATCGTGCAGCTGAAGAACGTGCAGCATGTCCCCGCCATCAAGAAGAACCTCGTTAGTGGCTCCCTTCTATGTAGAGAAGGGTTTAAGTTGGTTTTCGAGTCTAATAAATTAGTTGTTACAAAATATGGACTCTTTGTTGGAAAAGGTTATGAGAGCGGAGGGATGTTCCGCCTTTCCCTCGCAGATTTTTGTAATAAAGTCGTGAACCATATTCATTCGAATGTTAATGAATCTGAAGTTTGGCATTCACGTCTTTGTCACATTAGTTTTGGTGTTATGACACGGCTAGCCAAATTGGATTTAATCCCGAGTTTCACTTTAGCCAAAGGTTCTCAGTGCCTTTCATGTGTGCAAGCTAAGCAACCTCGCAAGCCTCATAAGGCCGCGGAGGAGAGACACCTGGCACCATTAGAACTCATACATTCTGATCTTTGTGAGATGAATGGTGTGTTGACTAAAGGTGGAAAGAGATACTTCATGACTTTGATAGATGATTCCACTAGATATTGCTATGTGTATCTGTTAAATACTAAAGATGAGGCTCTACACTACTTTAAAATCTATAAGGCAGAAGTTGAAAATCAACTTGAAAAGAAAATTAAACGAGTCCGGTCAGATCGTGGTGGAGAGTACTTCTCGAGTGAGTTTGATTCCTTCTGTGCGGAACACGGCATTATTCATGAGAGGACGCCTCCCTATTCACCCCAGTCAAACGGGGTTGCCGAGCGGAAAAACCGTACTCTAACTGATTTGGTTAACGCCATGTTAGATACATCGGGTTTATCCAAGGCATGGTGGGGGGAGGCTATATTGACGGCATGTCATGTCCTGAATAAAGTTCCGACAAAGGATAGTGAGATCACTCCCTATGAGAAATGGGCAAAGAGAAGGACGACACTCTCGTACTTGCGCACTTG
>NW_021204968.1:0-1200 GCF_002162155.2 Triticum dicoccoides
GTATATCCAATATACTTCTATCGACCTTGCCAGCCTTCTTATCTACCAAGTATCTAGGGTAATTCTGCTCTAGTGGTTGTTCCCTTATTACAGAAGCACTTAGTCTCGGGTTTGGGTTTTACCTTGGGTTTCTTCACTAGAGCAGCAGCTGATTTGCCGTTTCATGAAGTATCCCTTCTTGCCCTTGCCCTTCTTGAAACTAGTGGTTTCACCAACCATCAACAATTGATGCTCCTTCTTGATTTCTACTTTCGCGGTGTCAAACATCGCGAATACCTCAAGGATCATCATATCTATCCCTGATATGTTATAGTTCATCACGAAGCTCTAACAGCTTGGTGGCAATGACTTTGGAGAACCATCACTATCTCATCTGGAAGATCAACTCCCACTCGATTCAAGTGATTGTTGTACTCAGACAATCTGAGCACAAGCTCAACAATTGAGCTTTTCTCCTTAGTTTGCAGGTTAAGAAAGTCATCGGAGGTCTTATACCTCTTGACATGGGCACGAGCCTGAAATCCCAATTTCAGCCCTCAAAACATCTCATATGTTTCGCGATGTTTCAAAAACGTCTTTGGTGCCTCAACTCTAAACCGTTTAACTGAACTATCACGTAGTTATCAAAACATGTATGTCAGATGTTCGCAACAACCACAGACAACGTTCGAGGTTCAGCACACTGAGCGGTGCATTAAGGACATAAGCCTTCTATGAAGCAATGAGGACAATCCTCAGTTTACGGACCTAGTCCATATAATTGCTACTATCAACTTTCAACTAATTTTTCTCTAGGAACATATCTAAACAGTAGAACTATAGCGTGAACTACGACATAATTTGCAAAAACCTTTTGACTATGTTCAGGATAATTAAGTTCATCTTATGAACTCCCACTCAGATAGACATCCCTCTAGTCATCTAAGTGATTACATGATCCGAGTCAAACTAGGCCGTGTCCGATCATCACGTGAGACGGACTAGTCATCATCGGTGAACATCTTCATGTTGATCGTATCTTCTATACGACTCATGTTCGACCTTTCGGTCTCCGTGTTCCGAGGCCATGTCTGTACATGCTAGGCTCGTCAAGTTAACCCTAAGTGTTTCGCGTGTGTAAATCTGTCTTACACCCGTTGTATGTGAACGTTAGAATCTAACACCCGATCATCACGTGGTGCTTCGAAACACGAACTGTCG
>NW_021204969.1:0-880 GCF_002162155.2 Triticum dicoccoides
GGCGCGGCGTGGGGTGTGGCGGCGCGGCGTGGGGCGGCGAAGAGGAGAGGAGAGGTGTTGGTTTGATGTGTTTAGAGGGGGGGGGATGCTTGGGTATTTATATTGGGGAGGGGAGGGTTTTGCTTGGGGTAGGGGACAAGAAATAGATTAGGATTGGGAAACAAAAGGAAAAGATTTAGAAATAGATACGGAATAAACGAACATAGGACAAGAGTCCTACTAAGACTAGGAAAGCAAGAAGCGGCGGCTCCCTGGTGCACGCGCGCTATGGCCTCTTGGCCGGCCGGCGGCTAGTGGCTTGGGCCTTTGGCCCAAGGCGCTGCGGGATTTTATTTTTTTTAAACGGTCTCACGCGCAGAAAAAAAATAAATAAAAGAAAATCTAAACGAACTCCAAAATTTAATAAAGTAAATTTTCCCCGACTCCTAAAAATGAGTCGAACAAAATGAACTTTACTCGGGGCCTAAAATAAAATTTTCAAAAACGCGCATTTTCCCTATCCGAATAAAATGCAAATAAAACTCCGGCAAACAAAATTTGATCTATTTATTAAATCTTCATTTTCCTAAATTTGGGAAAGTCATATTATTCCCTCTCTTATATTTTTGATAACGGAAAAATAATTGAAGATGAAATAAATAAATCAAATGATCCTCTTTTCAATTCGAGAAAACTCTCAAATATGAAAATAACGAAATCTCCAACTCTCTCCAAGGGTCCTTGAGTTGCGTGAAATTTCTAGGATCGACCAAAATGCAAGAAAATAAAATATGCATGATGATCTATTCCAAATTGAAAATAAATTCAAAGGGGCTTTGAATTTAATTCTTTGAAACTCCCAACTCATATTTCATATAATTTGAAGAAGTCATTTTATCTT
>NW_021204970.1:0-1372 GCF_002162155.2 Triticum dicoccoides
CCAGAATCGGCCAAAATTGTGAGTGTTGATGACCGGCACGTAAACGCACCACGGGGTTCGTAAATCGTGGAAATCACTCCGGGACCCCCGAAACTAAGTAATAGTCCAAGAAATGGGCCAAAACCGGCCCAAACTGCGATTGTTCATGACCTACATGTAAGCGCAACTTGGGGTTCAACAACTATGGAAATCGCTTCGGTACCCCAAAACGGTGAGTAATAGTCCACAAAACGTGTCAGAATCAACAAAAACCACGAGTGTTTATGACCGACACGTAAACACACCCCGGGGTTTGTTAATCAAGGAAAGCACTCCGGGACCCCAAAACAGTGAGTAATAGTCCATGAAACGGGCCAGAAACGGCCAAAACTGCGAGTGCCTCAAAACAAGGCAGAATCGGCCGAAACTGCGAGTGTTGATGATCGACACGTAAACGCACCCCGCGGTTCTTTAACCGTGGAAATCACTCCAGGACCCCAGAACAGTGAGTAATACTCCACGAAACGGGCCAGAATCGGCCAAAACTGCGAGTGCCACAAAACGAGCCCGAATCGGCCGAAACTGCGAGTGTTGATGATCGACACGTAAACGCACCCCGGGGTTTGTTAATTGTGCAAGTCACACCGGGACCCCAAAACAGTGAGTAATAGTCCACAAAATGGGCCAGAATCGTCCAAAACTGTGAGTGTTCATGACCGACACCTAAAAGCATTTTGGGGTTCAACAACTATGGAAATCGCTTCGGGACCCCTAAATGTTGAGTAATAGTCCACGAATCTCGTCAGAATTGGCCAAAACTGTGAGTATTGAGGACACACACGCAAACGCACCCCGGGAATTGTCATTCATGGAAATCGCTCTGGGATGCCAAAACGGTGAGTAATAGTGCACGAAGCGGACCAGAGTCGACCAAAATTGTGTGTTGATGACCGACATGTAAACGCACCACGGAGTTCGTCAATCGTGGAAATCACTACGGGACCCCCAAAACTAAGTAATAGTGCAAGAAACGGGCCAAAATCGGCCCATACTGCGATTGTTGAGGATCGACACATAAGCGCACCATGGGGTTCAAGAACCATGGACATCGCTTTGGGGCCCCAAAACGGTGAGTAATAGTTCATGAAACGGGCCAGAATCGGCCCAAAATGCGAGTTTTGCTAACCGACACATAAACGCACCCCGGTGTTCGTCAATCATGGAAAGCACACCGGGACGCCAAAACGGAGTAATAGTCGAAGAAACAGGCCAGAATCGGCAAAAACTATGAATGTTGATGACAGACAGTAACTGCACCTTGGAGTTCAACAACCATGGAAATCGCTCTGGGACCCCAAAGCGGTGAGTAATAGTGCACGAAACGGACCAGAAT
>NW_021204971.1:0-1019 GCF_002162155.2 Triticum dicoccoides
TGACTGAGATTACAGTTTGTTAGTTCCCAATGAAGTTTTTGAACCATACTTGACATTGTGAATTGCTTATTACTTGAACATAGGAAATCATATGACAAAATCCATATATGTTGCTGTTATTAGAATGATCATGATGCCCTCATGTTCGTATTTTATTTTTATCGACACCTCTATCTCTAAACATGTGGACATATTTTTCGATTTCGGCTTCTGCTTGAGGACAAGCGAGGTCTAAGCTTGCGGGAGTTGATACGTCCATTTTGCATCATGCTTTTATATCAATATTTATTGCATTATGGGCTGTTATTACACATTATATCTCAATACTTATGGCTATTCTCTCTTATTTTACAAGGTTTACCATGAAGAGGGGGAATGCCGGCAGCTGGAATTCTGGCTGGAAAAGGAGCAAACATTGGAAACCTATTCTGCACAACTCCCAAAGTCCTGAAACTCCACGAAACAACTTTTTGGATTTATTAAGAATTTATGAGTGAAAGAAATAGGCTAGGGGGGCCACACCCTGTCCAGGAGACAGGGGGCGCGCCCCTCCCCCTACAGGGCACGGCCCCCTATCTCCTGGGCCCCCTGGTGGGCCTCCGGCGTCCATCTTCTGCTATATGAAGGGTTTTCCCCTGGAAAAAATCGTGGGCAAGATTACGGGACGAAACTCCGCCGCCACGAGGCGGAATCAATCTAGGGCTCTAGCGGAGCTGTTCTTCTGGGGACACTTCCCTCCGGGAGGGGGAAATCATAACCAACGTCATCACCAACGATCCTATCATCGGGAGGGGGCCAATCTCCATCAACATATTCACCAGCACCGTCTCATCTCAAAACCCTAGTTCATCTCTTGTATCCAATCTTGTATCAAAACCACAAATTGGCACCTGTGGGTTGCTAGTAGTGTTGATTACTCCTTGTAGTTGATACTAATTGGTTTACTTGGTGAAAGATCATATGTTCAGATCCTTTATGCACATTATTACTCCTCTGATTATGAACATGAATATGCTTTG
>NW_021204972.1:0-1213 GCF_002162155.2 Triticum dicoccoides
TGCACTACATGTCAAAAAGCTAAGTCACGACTCAGTCCTCATGGTTTATATATGCCTTTGCCTGTACCTAGTGTTCCTTGGGAGGATATATCTATGGACTTTGTTTTAGGTTTACCTCGAACAAAGAAGGGGAGGGATAGCATATTTGTTGTCGTGGATAGATTCTCGAAAATGGCACACTTTATACCATGTCATAAAAGCGATGATGCTGTTAATGTTGCTGATTTGTTCTTTCGTGAAATTATTCGCTTGCATGGTGTGCCAAATACTATTGTTTCAGATCGTGATATTAAATTTCTTAGCCACTTTTGGAGATGTTTATGGGCTAAGTTGGGGACTAAACTGCTTTTTAGTACTACTTGTCACCCCCAAACTGATGGACAAACTGAAGTAGTCAATAGAACGTTGTCTACTATGCTTAGGGCTGTTTTGAAGAATAATAAGAAAATGTGGGAGGAATGCTTGCCTCATATTGAATTTCTTATTATCGTTCATTGCATTCTACTACTAAGATGTGCCCTTTTGAAGTTGTGTATGGTTTCCTACCTCGTGCACCTATTGATTTGTTGCCTCTTCCATCTTCGGAGAAGGTTAATTTTGATGCTAAACAACGTGCTGAATTGATTTTAAAAATGCATGAGTTAACTAAGGAAAACATTGAGCGTATGAATGCTAAATATAAACTTGCTGGAGATAAGGGTAGAAAACATGTTGTGTTTGCACCTGGAGATCCTGTTTGGTTACATTTGCGTAAGGATAGATTTCCTGATTTGCGCAAATCAAAGTTAATGCCACGTGCTGATGGTCCCTTTAAGGTGTTAGAGAAAATAAATGATAATGCATATAAACTTGAGCTGCCTGCAGATTTTGGGGTTAGTCCCACTTTTAACATTGCAGATTTGAAGCCTTATTTGGGTGAGGAAGATGAACTTCCGTCGAGGACGACTTCATTTCAAGAAGGGGAGGATGATGAGGACATCAATACAATTGTTACACCCACAGCCCCTGCTGCTATACATACTGGACCAATTACTAGAGCTCGTGCACGCCAACTAAATTACCAGGTACTTTCGTTTTTTGGTAATGATTCTAATGTTCATGAGAATATGATGCTGCCTAAATTGGATACATTTGTTTTGCTTACAAATGAAGGGCCTAGCTTGGAGAAGGATGAACATTGGAGCAAGAACAAGCATGGAGATGATGGCATGCG
>NW_021204973.1:0-1347 GCF_002162155.2 Triticum dicoccoides
CGTCGTATCTATAATTTTTTATTGTTCCATGCCAATATTATACAACTTTCATATACTTTTGGCAACTTTTTATACTATTTTTGGGACTAACATATTGATCCAGTGCCCAGTGCCAGTTCCTGTTTGTTGCATGTTTTTTGTTTTGCAGAATATCCATATCAAACGGAGTCCAAACGGGATAAAAACGGACGGAGAATTATTTTGGAATATTTATGATTTTTGGGAAGTAAAATCAATGCGAGACGGTGCCCGAGGGGGCCACGAGGCAGGGGGCGCGCCCTGGACCCTCGTGGGCACCCCGTAAGGCAGTTAGCATTGAATTGTTATTTGGGACGTGGTTAATTGGGGTTGATCATCTTACCGCGTCTCGTATTTGTATTGGAATATGTGCGCTTGTTTGAGTTATATGGAATTGCAGGAATGATATGATTTTTAACAGACAACATATTTTAACTTTCTTGCATGTCATTTTCAGAGCTACAGCATTGATTCGTATGTGGTCCTTACTCACTCCTACAGACTCTAGGGAGCCATTGGTTACTGGGTGCCACCAGTGGGAGATGGTAGCACAGACTATATTGAACCGGTTTGGATGACGGTCGCATAACATGATAGGAGTCTAGAGAGCTTATCCTTTATGTTGTCATACCGGTTGTGCTTTTGAGCATTTATATGTTTCTTTTCTCTTTGCTCCGCTTTCGAGCTGTAATACTTGTATGACTTTGTACTACTTTGAGACTTTTTAATAAGATTGCTGCATGCATCGTTCAGATGCAGAGGCCGGGGGCAACCCTCCTTTTCCAAAAAAAATTGACCATTCAAAAAATCAAATCCTCTCAGATTGTTGGTCACAACCTTGCGGAAAGTTTTAGTTTTAGTGTCTTGTATGTAATCCCTCAGTTTCTAAATATTTGTTTTTTTAAAGATTTCAAATGGACTATCATATTTTAGAGTGTAGATACACTCATTTTGCTTCGTATGTAGTCACCTGTTGAAATCTCAAGAAAGACAAATATTTAGAAACGAAGGGAGTATCTGACATGTAATCTATAAGTCAACAAACTTTATAAAAAAACACCTGTCATGCACCTTGCTTTTCTCTCTTTTACTTTGCCTTCTCTCCGTTTCCCATCGCTGGGAAGATAACTTCCGTCAAAAGTAACGAGGATTAGTGAGTATCATACCCTACAACAATGCGCTTCTAGGCCACGTCAAGTTTTTTACAAGTTCTACAGTGATTGGGCTTTTTTAGAACTGTTCGTTGATCTCAATCGAATGGCACACAAATAGCTAGTACTGGGTAGTACTCGGATAGAAGTATTCGAAAGTACTACAGCTTGTGGGGTC
>NW_021204974.1:0-1531 GCF_002162155.2 Triticum dicoccoides
TTGTGTGCTAGTTAGAAGTTAGCATGCACAGACTTTGGTGATGTTTGGTTCTTTAGTCCTAAGACTTTTTTTAGTCCCAACTAAAAAGTCTCTAGTCCCTAAAAAATCCCTCCATGTTTGTTTTCAGAGACTAAAAAGTCTCTAGTCCCTTCCTAAAGATTATTAAATGACCATGTTGCTCCTAGTATATAGAAAAATAACAATTAAACAACACCATGGGGTGGCGAACCAATGGATGCATGGAGGGGCATTGTTGGAAAAGTCTCAAAAAGTCCCAAAAAGACTCTGCTTGAGAGTCTTCTTCATTTAGTCCCAAATGCCTAATTTAGTCCCTAAAAAGTCCCTCCCGTTTGGTAAAAAAGTCTTTAAGAGGGACTTTTTCTAGTCTCTACACAAAAAAGTCCCTAGAAACAAACACCCCCTTTATTAGTGGACGTGCATGTGCAGGTTAGTCACATGCGTTGATCGCGGGAGCGTTGGGCGTGATCCAGCGGCAAGTTCGCATGATGTGCGGCTCTTACGGAAGAGCAGATGGCTCACGACAAGAGGAGGCCGGGTCTTGAGGAGCTCATGCGTACGTGTGCATGAGGGCCCATTAGAGTTAGTTGCTTATCAAACCATCAAGAGCTTAGGAAATTCACCTCTATCCCTCCCCTCCCTCGCGCTGCCCTCCCCAGGGCGGCTTGAGGGCGCCTAGGGTTTCCTCGGTGCCGCCACTCTCCATCCTTCCTTCCTCCCTTGCCGTCACCCGATGCGGTCGCCGGGCAGCGCCTGGGCAGGTGCCGATGACGGTGGCGGAGAGGTCTTCGTCGCTTCGTTCTCGCGAAGGACTCCGGATCCAAGGCGACGACCCTGGTCGGCGAGGCGGCGCCGTCTCTTCGGCTGGCGGCATGCGCGGGAGGTGCGGGCCGGCTTCCTCGGCTGCGCGGGCGGCGAGGAGCAGGCGGGTAGCGGTCGCGGCGCAGCAAGGTTTCCCTTCCTCCGTTCCAGATCTGAAGCTCAGGCTCCCCCTCTGTGCTCTCACTCCGCTGGTCCGCCCGATTTGGGGCCTCTGACTGCCGAATCCGGTGCCGGCGGGGTGCTCCCCGAACTGGTGGTGCGGGACGAGCCCGGGGGAAACCCCTGTTTGGTTTTTCCAGCGCGGCGGCGGCGGCGCCATCTTGCATCGTACTACTCCCTGGAGTCACCGTTGTGGGCTCCCCTCCCCACCCCGGCCAAACTTCCCGGGCGAAAGCTCGAATCCCGGCTGGATGGGCGGCGGCGGCGCCAGGTGCGTCGTGTCCTCCTTGGAGGCACCGCCTGGGGAAGATTGGTGCTTTGGGTTGTGTGCAGAAGCTTGCAGGTGGGAGGCTGGTGACTATCGAGTCTCTGAGGCTCGGTAGCTCCTTCATTTCGGCGACTCTTCCGGCGGTTTACCCTCTACTATCGGTCTCCTTCGGTGTCTGCGGTGTTGCCGATGTGTGTGTGCTCTGACTTGTGGTCATGCTCCGTGGCTGCCCGAGACTCGAGACCAACCATTGCTCTAGCTCTC
>NW_021204975.1:0-976 GCF_002162155.2 Triticum dicoccoides
ATCTGTACTATGTTCATGCATGATCAAACAAGTTAAATTGATGTTTCAAGCAGAACAAGGAAAAGCACTTTAAAAGGCCATATTTGAATTTGAAATTTGAATCCTTGATTCAAATTTGTTCAAACCCTTCTGGTTTTAGTTGCATTAGCCCAACACACTCATATTGCTATGTTTCATGCATGCATCATATTGTTGCACATTGTTTGGTGATGGTTGTGTGTCGGTGTCCTTTGCGACAGGTTCTGCCTCCGAGGAGTACCGCGATTACCCTAACGAAGAACCGTATCAGTGCATCGAACCATCAGGCAAGCAACCAACCATTTGATCATATCGATACAATCCCATGTTCTCGCTCCTGCTCTCTTTTACTGCATTAAGACAACGCGATTCAAACTGCTGTGTGCTACGGTAGTTGAACCCATTTCCTCTGCATGACCTATCATTGCCACAGTAACTAGATGAAACCCACTAGCATGTGTAGGACTTGATTGAGCCCTATGTATGTGTTGTTCCTACCTTGCTATGCCTGCTATGCTTAGAGTCGTGTCAGGTCTGGTTCATCTGGGTGATGGGCTAGAGTGAAATGATTATGTCGGTAATGAGAGTGGTGTGGTGAACACGATTTGGTAAAGGTATCGATGAGAGGCCATGTAGGAGTACATGGTGGGTTGTTTCATTGAAGCCGACCTTAAGCACTGAGATCTGTATGTGTGATTTAAGAATCAGCTACTACCATGCATTGGGCCCGAAACCAATGGACCCTCTCGGCTTCTTATTCACCCTAGTTCTCCGTCCAGGAGTTGCAAGTAGTTTCTGGTGTTTGTAGCCTACTGGAGGCCGTGGACAGCGCTGACCGTAGGGGTGGGCTGTGATGCGATAGGTACGTGGCACGGTGTACCGAATACCCGTTAGGTATCTCGGGAACCCTGTTCACATCGTTCGGGGCCGTATGGGAAACCTCGGCCGGACTCCCTGC
>NW_021204976.1:0-953 GCF_002162155.2 Triticum dicoccoides
AAAAGTTATGAATTTTTAAAGTTTAAACTATATTCTGGAATTTTCCTATATTAGATTAATTCCAGAAAATCAATTATTGCGTCAGCCTGGCGTCAGTGTGACGTCAGCAGGTCAACGGGACACGTCCGGGTCAAACCTGACAGTGGGTCCCGCGTGTCAGTGTGATTAGATTAATTAAAGTTTAATTAAAACTAAACCTGTTTAATTAACAGGGCTGGGCCCCACCTGTCATTGACTCAGGGGAGTCAACCAGGGCCCACCCGTGGTCAAACCCGGGTCGGCTGCACCGGCGTTTAGCCGCCGGCGAGCCCGACGCGGCGGCGGAAGTGGTTTTGGCTGTTTCGGCCGCCAAATGGATCGCGGAGACCACCGGAGTGGAGCTGAGGACGAGCCGCAGCTCTTGGTGGAGTCCGTTGGGGTCGGGGTGGCCGGAGTTGGCGCCGGCGACGACTTTGGCAGCCACCGGGGTTCGGCCGAAGACGAACTTGACGCTAGAGGGGTCGGTGAGGCGCGGGGAGTAGCTAGCTAGGTGCTACGTGACACGGTGAGCATGATGGACACCATGGAGTGGTCGGAGGGTGACCGGGAGCACGTCGGCGACGAGCTCCACGACGGTGGGTGCGGTTGAGCTCCGGGAGGTCGCTACACAGCTCGGGAGCAAGAAAAGGAGGGGGGGAAAGATGGCTAAGCTCACAGTGAGTGCGACGAAGCCCTTGGTGCGGCCGGAGATGGACCGGAGCGACGACGGCGTTGAAGGGGATCTCCGGCGACGGTGGTTCGGGCGAGGTCGTTGCGGTGGACTCGGGCGTTGCGAGCGCTCGGGGCTCGGCTTGCTCGATGGAGTGGACAGCGGCGGAGCTCCTGGACACGATGAGAGGACGCACGGGCGGCGGGGAGCACGGCTACGACGAAGGCACGGCGATGGTGGCGTCGGTCATGGCGGGGGAGCGCGA
>NW_021204977.1:0-1221 GCF_002162155.2 Triticum dicoccoides
CTCTAGGGTAAGTTATGGAAATGAGATCCAAGTCGACAGACTTGTTTTCCTCGCGTCTTTGATAGCCCTTAAATCTTCAGATATTAATATCATTCTGGGTATGGACTGGATGTCGGCTCATCATGCCCAAATCGATTGCTTCTCTAGGACTGTTCAACTCACCCATCCTTCGGGAAAGATAGTTAATGTCTTGACCCGAATAGCCAAGCGACAATTATATTCTCTTAACGCCAGCCCTTTGCCAGACCTTGAGGACGTTCCGGTAGTCCGTGACTTCCCGGATGTCTTTCCAGAGGAATTGCCAGGTGTTCCACCTGACAGGGATGTTGAGTTCGTAATAGACCTCATTCCAGGAACCGTTCCGATTGCTAGAAGACCTTATAAGATGGCACCCCTAGAACTAGCCGAGCTTAAGAAACAACTCGATGAGTCCTTGAAAAAGGGTTTCATACGACCTAGCTCATCTCCGTGGGCTTGCCCCGTCCTATTCGTCAAGAAGAAGGATGGTACGGACCGGATGGTTGTAGATTACCGACCTGTTAATTTGGTCACAATCAAGAACAAATATCCACTTCCCAGGATCAACGACCTGTACGATCAGCTCGCTGGATCCTCAGTCTTCTCCAAGATGGATTTGAGGTTGGGCTACCATCAAATCAAAATCAGAAACGGGGACATTCCTAAAACGGCCTTTGTTACTCGTTATGGCCAATACGAGTACACCGTCATGTCCTTCGGATTAACCAACGCTCCAGCCACCTTTTCTCGGTTAATGAACTCAATCTGCATGGAGTATTTGGATAAATTCGTCGTGGTTTACCTCGATGATATACTCATCTACTCCAAGAACGAGGAAGAACATGCCGAACATCTAAGGCTAGTGTTGCAGAAACTTCGAGAGCATCGCCTTTATGCCAAATTTTCTAAATGTGAATTCTGGTTGTCAGAAGTGACCTATCTGGGTCATGTAATATCTGGTAAAGGTATTGCTGTTAACCCCGAGCGAGTTCAAGCCGTCCTTAACTGGACTCCACCCGAATCGGTCAAGCAAGTTCGGAGTTTTCTAGGCTTAGCGAGCTATTGCCGTCGCTTTGTCGAGAACTTCTCCAAGGTTGCCAAACCTCTAACCGAACTCCTCAAGAAAGATAAGAAGTTCGAATGGACTCCACAATGTGAGCACAGCTTTCAGGAACTGAAAAGACGCCTGACTTCTGCTCCCGT
>NW_021204978.1:0-1256 GCF_002162155.2 Triticum dicoccoides
GAGTAAAGGAGCATGTGTCAACTTATCTTTCAATACCGTGAAGGCTTCTTCCTGTGCGGTACCCCAAAGAAAAGGCACATCTTTCTTTGTAAGCTCATTGAGAGGTGCAGCAATGGTGCTGAAATCTCTCACAAAACGCCTATAGAATCCAGCAAGGCCAAGAAAACTCCTCACTTGTGTGACCGTTTTGGGCTGCGGCCAACTCTCAATAGCTTCAATCTTGGCTTTATCAACTTCAATTCCCTGTGGAGTAACAACATAGCCAAGAAAAGATACTCGGTCGGTGCAAAAGGTGCACTTCCCAAGGTTACCAAACAAACGTGCATCACGTAGAGCAATAAAAACAGCACGTAAATGTTCCAAATGTTCTTCCAAAGATCTGCTATAAATCAATATGTCATCAAAGTAAACTACCACAAATCGTCCAATGAAAGCACGTAAAACTTCGTTCATTAATATCATGACTAACCACTCATATAATCCAAACTTAGTTTTAAATGTTGTTTTCCATTCATCTCCCAATTTCATACGAATTTGATGGTAGCCACTACACAAATCAACTTTGGAGAATATTGTAGAGCCACTCAATTCATCAAGCATATCATCTAGCCTAGGAATAGGATGACGATAAGAATAGTAATATTATTAATGCCTCTACAATCAACACACATACGTGATGTACCATCCTTTTTCGGCACTAGAATAATAGGAACAGCACAAGGACTAAGGGATTCGCGTATATAACCTTTGTCGAGAAGCTCTTGTACTTGACGCATAATCTCCTTCGTCTCCTCTGGATTGGTACGGTATGGTGCACGGTTTGGCAGTGAAGCACCGTGAATTAAGTCAATCTGATGCTCAATCCCTCGAATAGGCGGTAATCCCGGTGGTACGTCTTGTGGAAACACGTCAGCGAACTCCTGCAAAATGTTAGTGACAGCAGGAGGCAAAAAGGAAGGCACGTCCTCGAATGAAAATAATGCCTCTTTGCACACAAAAGCATAGCAAACAGATTTGCTGAAATCTAGCTCATCAATATCAGATTTGGTGGCAAATAAACATGCACTTTTCAATTTAATTTCAGAAGCAACACTAGATGGTTTATTATTAGGCTTCATTTGTTGCTCAAATTCTTTTGCCACAATCTGATTTTCACTCTTATTCTTCTCCTGTTTTGCTTTATTAGCTCTATTAATATCATCTTTCAAAATGGAATCAGGAGTCATAGGAAGCAAAGTAATATTTTTATCCTTATG
>NW_021204979.1:0-978 GCF_002162155.2 Triticum dicoccoides
CAATCGATTAGCGGGGTCGGTAGAATGGCATACTTGGACTTGGATGATGTGGATTACCTTGTTGAAGACAACGTAATGGATGATTTTGCTTATCACCGGAAATGGAAGAGACCCATGGTAGAATGGCACATTGGCGGTGCAAGCTAGGAACAAAATGCAAATGCTGGGAATGATTCTGGTAACTGGGGAAGAACCCAACAAAAGAGAGTGAATTCACTGTTTGAAAAGGTCATAGCATTTGCCGAGGAAACTGAGAGGAATCCCAGTTAGAGATGATGATAACACGTAGTGCTTGTGCGTGCTCTCAAGAACTTGAGCATTTCCACAATCATCAAGGTTTTACCAACATCCGTGTCAAGGATCCTGGCAACACAACATACTACCATGATGAATAGCGATGGACGATGCAGATGCAAAGGAGGATAACACCTTCTCAGATTACACCTTAGCAAAGCCAAGGAACAAAATCTGGATGATCGACCGAGAGACATTTAGCACTCCGCTTCTAATGTTCTCCTTGATGTGCTAGTGTAACCCATTCATAGAAATGGTCTGGTATCTAGAACATCAAGTAAAGGTCGGACTTCGGAAAGACAAAAAATCATAAGGCACAACTAGGGAGTAAATCCTACGAAATCCCTATGGGGGGGGGGTGGCCAACTTCCTCAAACAAGATACTATAATAATAGGTCTACCGGATGGGTGTGTTGGCCACGACATCCACCTTACCGGTTATCGAGAGACCAATATTATAGTTCTTAGGGAAATGTTCCAACCATCATATCTGCCTGAGATTCAGCTCTGGTTGGTGTTAGGATATTCCAGGCTCATCGAGTCTTAGGAAGAAAAATGAAAGTTTGCAACACAAATCGACGAGATGACGTTGCGGGATTCTCGGGAGATGAACTACGATAGCAAGCTCCAAAACATGAGCTGGTTCTGCTACAAACATGTGAACACGTTGTCCCAGACAAGCAT
>NW_021204980.1:0-1272 GCF_002162155.2 Triticum dicoccoides
TGACTAGTGTTCAGTCCATGGATAATACGCACTCCCACCCTTCCACCATTGCTAGCCTCTCTTGTGTCGCGCAATTTTCGCCGATACCATACACCCACATATACCTTCCTCAAAACAGCCATCATACCTACCTATTATGGCATTTCTGAAGGAAATATGCCCTAGAGGCAATAATAAAGTTATTATTTATCTCCTTATTTCATGATAAATGTTTATTATTCATGCTAGAATTGTATTAACCGGAAACATAATACATGTGTGAATACATAGACAAACATATAGTGTCACTAGTATGCCTCTACTTGACTAGCTTGTTGAATCAAAGATGGTTAAGTTTCCTAGCCATGGACAAAAGAGTTGTCATTTGATTAACGAGATCACATCATTAGGAGAATGATGTGATTGACATGACCCATTCTGTTAGCCTAGCACTTGATCGTTTAGTATGTTGCTATTGCTTTCTTCATGACTTATACATGTTCCTGTAACTATGAGATTATGCAACTACCGTTTACCGGAGGAACACTTTGGGTGCTACCAAATGTCACAACGTAACTGGGTGATTATAAAGGAGTACTACAGGTGTCTCCAAAGGTACATGTTGGGTTGGCGTATTTCGAGATTAGGTTTTGTCACTTCGATTGTCAGAGAGGTATCTCTGGGCCCTCTCGGCAATGCACATCACTATAAGCCTTGCAAGCAATGTGACTAATGAGTTAGTTGCGGGATGATGCATTACGTAACGAGTAAAGAGACTTGTCGGTAACGAGATTGAACTAGGTATTGGATACCGATGATCGAATCTCGGGCAAGTAACATACCGATGACAAAGGGAACAACATATGTTGTTATGCGGTTTGACCGACAAAGATCTTCGTAGAATATGTAGGAGCCAATATGAGCATCCAGGTTCCGCTATTGGTTATTGACTGAGAATAGTTTTAGGTCATGTCTACATAGTTCTCGAACCCGTAGGGTCCGCACGCTTAAGGTTTTGATAACAATTATATTATGAGTTTATGAGTTTTGATGTACCGAAGGAGTTCGGAATCCCGGATGAGACCGGGGACATGACGAGGAGTCTCGAAATGGTCGAGACATAAAGATCGATATATTGGACGACTATATTCGGAGTTCGGAAAGGTTCCGAGTGATTCGGGTATTTTTCGGAGTACCGGAGAGTTACGGGAATTCGCCGGGAGAAGTGTTGGGCCTTATTGGGTCATACGGGAAAGAGAGAGGGGCTGCCTAGGGCAGGCCGCGCGCCCCCCC
>NW_021204981.1:0-1364 GCF_002162155.2 Triticum dicoccoides
AGTTGTTTTTCATCATTATCTTCACTGCCGTTGTGATCTTCACTTATATCTTGCTGTCAAGAGCTACTTAGTATCCTTCATTGATGCTAGTTGTGCTACGCCGTGACCTCATTAGTGTTCTAGGCTCGCGTCTCTAGTCCGGTCTAGCCTAGGACCAGCACAGTACCGTCGTTGAGCGTTTATTCAACATTGCATCTTTGAATTGATTATTGCTAATCTTTTGCTACCATATATAGCCAACCCAGCTCCACATATTTCTACACCGTGTATACGTACGCTCCCCTGGCAATCGCTTTACTCAATATTCGGAGTTACTTGACACCGCTGGTTGCCGATCACCGCCTGCTGCATGGTAAGAACTTGTAAGACATTGATATTTGCTTTACTGTGAGCGTTTTACCACCACATCCTACTAGTTATAGGAACATTATTTTTGGGTTTTGTTTCTTGTTCTACTAATCATGACAGGATCCAGAGTCAATTCATGGGCTTTGTCGATCGCGGGAGACGTGCCACCACCTTTGCAAATACCACAACCGTCACGAGAGGTGCACAAACATCCAAATGCACATGATCAGGTTAATGTATCTATACCACCATTTAATGGCCATTTTAAACCTGCTTTATATATTGAATGGGAGTTCGACATAAAAAATATATTTGCTTCCCATAATTTCAATAAACATAAAAAGGTTAAGGTTGCGGTTGGTTCTTTCACTGGTTATGCTTTGGTTTGGTGGAGTGAATATTGTCGGTTACACCCTGATTATATACCTACTACTTGGGATGATTTGAAACTTGCCATGCGACATACTTTCGTCCCTGCTTATTATACTCGTGACATGATTAAGAAGTTGCAACACTTAAAACAAGGTAGTGAAACTGTACCAAAATATTATGATGATTTACAAACTACCTTGTTGCATTCCTCTTTAGAAGAAAGTGAAGATGATTTTATGGATAGATTTTGGGGAGGATTAAACCGTGATATTCAAGAGATACTAATTCATGAAGAGTGTTATCCTATGGACCATTTGTTTCATCTTGCTTGCAAAGCTGAACAGGAAATAAAACGACATGTTGGCCACGAGGAGAACAAGCGCACGGTGCACATTCCAAGAGTTGATATGATTGTTCCTTCAACTACTAGGCATACTATGACAACCACATCCGTTGTTGTCAGGACTACATCACCTCCACCATGTGACACATCGCCCCCGAGAGTGGCTACATCATCTGAGTTGATCATAAGAGGTAATGACAAAGGTACTGATCTTCCATCTCTACATGAGAATGATGAATGCCTTGTCAATTTGAATGCACCATCTGATGAGCTACCCACTACTTTGATCACACCACCTATT
>NW_021204982.1:0-901 GCF_002162155.2 Triticum dicoccoides
CACAATGTGAGCACAGTTTTCAGGAACTGAAAAGACGCCTGACTTCTGCTCCCGTACTGGTACCGCCAGACTTCTCCAAGGACTTTGTTATCTACTGCGACGCCTCGCGACAAGGACTAGGTTGCATTCTCATGCAAGATCGACACGTAATTGCCTACGCTTCACGGCAATTGCACCCACATGAGGAGAATTATCCTACTCATGATCTAGAGCTTGCAGCTGTAGTCTATGCACTTAAAACCTGGCGACATTACCTCCTCGGTAATCGTTGCGAAATATTCACTGATCACCAAAGTTTGAAGTACATCTTCACCCAACCAGATTTGAATCTCAGGCAAAGACGTTGGGTCGAGTTGATCACAGATTTCGACTTAGGAATAACTTACACCCCAGGAAAAGCCAACGTCATGGCTGATGCGCTAAGTCGTAAATCTTATGGTAACAATCTGATGTTACAACAGAGTCAACCGCTTCTCCATGAGGAATTTCGTAAGCTTAACCTTCACATTGTTCCTCAAGGATTTCTTTCCACCTTGGTAGCAAAACCTACTCTTACGGATCAAATCATCGCTGCCCAAAAGCGAGATAAGGGAATATCTAAAATCAAAGAGAACATTGCTAGCGGAGGTGCTAGTTGTTTCTCCACAAATGATCATGGTGTTGTGTACTTTGAGAACCGTCTAGTGGTTCCCAAGAACCAGCATCTACGGCAGTTGATCCTTAAGGAGGCTCATGAATCTCCTCTCACTATTCATCCCGGTAGTACTAAGATGTATCAGGACCTACGCCAGAGGTTCTGGTGGACTAGGATGAAGAGAGAAATTGCTCAGTATATTGCAAATTGCGACGTCTGTCGTCGTGTAAAAGCAGAGCACCAACGGCCTGCTGGCACCCTTCAACC
>NW_021204983.1:0-2978 GCF_002162155.2 Triticum dicoccoides
GGGGTGTGGCTATCTCATATATATAGAAATATCAAAGGGTACAATATAAAGTGTATACAGAGTCTACGTATTTACAGTCTAACAGGGGGCATCTGCGTCGCCCGTGGGAATCCGTGGCGGCGGCGGCCGGTACGGTGCACGGCCGTGCGGCGGCGTGGTGATGCCTACCACGGAGTAACTGCCGCAGCTGCAGATCTCGACCTCCTCGGTGTTCGAGGACTTGCCCCACGTCGGAGGCTGTGGAGGCGCTCCCGTATGCGGCGTGCAGCGGCAGCGATGCGCGCGGCACGTGGCCTCTCCTGAACTTCTCTGACGGTGTCATGAGGCCGCCGCTGCCCGCTCACCTTCTGCACCAACTTGATCGCATCCCGGTCTAGGCCATCCGTGAACAACATCGCCGGCATTCAAATCCCCAGCCGTCTTGGGACACCACCAACAAATCCACACACCAAATCAACGAGACACCCAAATGTTGCGGCCATAAAATCGCGGCGACCAAAAAGAAAACTCCTCAGAATGCTGGTGGGTGAGATTGGCACATATGGAGAGTTGTATACGTAAAGTTTTGATTAGAAGGAAAGTGTTGATTAGAAGGAAAGTGTTGATATTTGGTCGTTTTCTTGGTTGATTGGTGTTCACTGATTAGAAGGAAAGTGTTGATTAGAAGGAAATAATTTTGATCTTTGATCGTTCGCTGATTAGAAGCAAATTGTTCATTAGAAAGACCGGTGGGAAAGGCTAGCGCACTAGAAAACCGGTGCGGGATGTCCGCGATAGATGAAAATCGATGGGGAAAGCTCTCGTTCTTTTCTGTGTGCGGGGTGGGGTATCGGTCTTGGCATAAACCATCGATAGGACAAAAAACCAGGGGAGGTGGGATGTGCAGGCGAAAATAAACCGTGAGGCGAGACTATTAACTCAGAGATTAAGAGTAGAGACAACACTATATCGTCAACGAACGTTAAGCATGCGGACCCTATGGGTTCGAGAATTATGTAGACATGACCGAGATACCTCTCCTGTCAATAACTAATAGGGTTCCTACATATTTTACGAAGATCTTTATTGGTTGAACCTTATGACAACATACGTAATCCCCTTTATCTATCGGTATGTTATTTGTCTGAGATTCGATCATCGGTATCTTCATACCTATTTCAATCTTGTTACCGGCAAGTTTCTTTACTTGTTCTGTAATACATCATCTCATAACTAACTCCTTAGTCACTTTGGTTGCAAGGCTTCTCATGATGTGTATTACCGAGAGGGCCCAGAGATACCTCTCTAATACACAGAGTGACAAATTCTAATCTTGAGCCATGCCAACTCAACAGACACCTTCGAAGATACCTGTAGAGGATCTTTATGATCATGCAGTTACATTGTGACGTTTGATAGCACATAAGGCATTCCTCCGGTATCCGGGAGTTGCTGATCTCATAGTCGAAGGAATATGTATATAACATTAAGAAAGCATAGCAATAAACTGAACGATCATATGCTTAGCTAATGGATGGGTCTTATCATCACATCATTCTCCTAATGATATGATCCCGTTATCAAATGACAACTCATGTCTATGGTTACGAAACCTTAACCATCTTTTGATCAACGAGCTAGTCTAGTAGAGGCTCACTAGGGACACGGTATTTGTTTATGTATCCACACATGTATTTAAGTTTCCGGTCAATACAATTGTAGCATAAAAAATAAACATTTATCATGATTAACAAAATATAAAAATTATCATTTTATTATTGCCTCCAGGGCATATTTCCATCAAATAGTTCATTTATTTATTTTCATGGGAAATCATCATATTTTCATGGAAAATCACCATCAATTGTGATAGATTAGTCCAAACTAGTCCCCACACACTGGAGAACATTAGCGAATTGTGGTGTTGAAAATTGTGAGTAATTGCATTGCTTCGCAACAAACAAAACACAATCGGCTCATAAAAAATACTAATAAAAGCATAGAGGTATAAAACATGTCGATGTGTGCCATTCATTAAAAAAACTAAATATGACAAGTACCTCATATCTGCTAACGACTCCTTTCCAGATGGTTAATTTTTTCTCCAGATGGTTATTGTCCTTGCTGTGGACGGTGGCAGGCCCAGGTGTAGGCGTGTAGGACTACAAAGTCCGAGAGTTGAGTTAATGTAAAAAAATGCGCAAGGATATGCTTGCATTATGAATATTGACTAATTTCCCTTGTTCTAATTAAGCAAAGAAAATGAAATATTTAGTTCATACTAAATTACATAATTGGAACAACGAACTGCATATGAGAACAAATACAAATGTTTGTAAAATATTGACATGATTGACGTGAGTTGAGGTTTCATTATGTATCGTTTAAACTTATATCCATAGTAAAACATCATGCTAGGTGAAATCACTGTAAAACATCTTTCACTGGTATAGTATACATTATAGGCAGCATTCTCCTCTGCCAAACTAGTAAGATGTCATAAACAAAACGGCAGACAGGAGAATGTTGTTTCAACATCACCATAATGCATTTATTTATTTTCATGGGATATCACCGTAATTTCATTAACAAACAAAACCTATCCAATTGAGCTAGATTGGTCCAAACTAGGCACTGCATAGTGGAGAAGAATTAGCATAAATCATAACCTTGCAGCCCCAAACTCTAGTTTCTATCTAATGTTTGTATAGTTCAAATCTATAAAATTGTGCTGGTTGAAAACTGTGAGTAAATGCATGGCTTCGCAACAGCGAAAACACAATCGGCTGAGAACACCTACTGATAAACGCATAGAGATATAAAACATGTTGACGTGTGTCATTCATATCAAAAAAATTATTACAAGTACCTCAGATCTGCTAAAAACTCCCGTCTAGATGGTTATTGTCCTTACTGTGGGTGGTGACAGGACCAGGTGTAGGCGTGTAGCACTACAAGGTCTGAGAGGGGAGCTAAAGACAAAAATGCGCAAAGCTATG
>NW_021204984.1:0-1567 GCF_002162155.2 Triticum dicoccoides
CTTTTAAAAAAGTCACATACATTTTTTTAAATGCTACCAGCACTCTCTAAAAGTTACACGAATATTTATTATATTCTAATTGAAAATGCATTATGGATGTTTTAAGTAAATTAATACTTGAAAATTTATAATGTACATTCGTAATACTTTCAAAATGTAAACAGAAGTAAAGGAAAAGGAAAGTAGAGAACGAACCTAACACTACTTGGGCCGGCCCATCTTACGTTGGCTTGAAGCGATGCTGGAGTCCAACTCGATGATATATGGTTTTCTCAAAAAACAAAAATACTTAAATATAGGAGGAGTGCTTGAAGGAATCACCGGCCGGTATATACGTCGACCTAGGTTTGGCCACCGACGTACGATCGATATATAACATAATATAATTTCGACGAAGGCATCGAGAGCGGCCTTATCGACTACCTGATCCTGATGGGCATGGACGCGTTTGACCTCGATTTCGTGGCCTTGATCGTTTGCTTCTTCATCGGCCTCGCCGTCGGCTGCCGCGTCTTCAGTGTCTTGAGGAAGCCCGTGGAGGAGTGGGAGCTGCTTGACTGGCTCATCGTCATCTATCTACTAATTGCATAAGTAGTGAATCCACTATCTACGCACCTTGTTGTCGTCTTGCTCTAGCTTAATCTGTCCATATGTCCTTGTTCGTAATGAGATTCTATTTTCTTGTTGATTCCTAGTACAGCTACCAACTTGATGATGAACATTATGAGAACGAGACCAACATGTGCTCCCGTATGGCTCCCTTGGGCGGCTCGGGAGCAAACCCTAGCTGCCGTCGCCGCACCCACTCTTTCCTCCTCCCTCGCCGTCGCTGGTCGAGGTCGGCGGGCACAGGGCCGGTCCTGAGGTATTGGTGGCCCTGGGCGAGACTAAAACCCGGGGCCCTTAATGTAGACATCAAAACAATAAAAATCAATATACATATATGTGAAATTTTACCAATAACACTTTAAATGCATACAAAATCAGTTTATGTATCGAATAATTTATAAATACTATGTAAAAATGTTCTAATACATCATGTGTTAAGGATCTTTGATTCCTGCGTCCTGCTAATGCTATACTTGGAGACCTTACAACAGAAGCAAAACACTTTGTCGACATCTATTGAATAAACTAGCCACTTTCTTAATTTCCTATGATAATGAGCATATGAAAAAAATGTCTTCCCGCATCATTTAGATGGTATGCCATTTTTTTGTCCTCTCACATAGTCCCTTTGTCAACCAAGATGTCTATTGCTTTATTATCAAGATTATTTCAATTTCTTTGATAAATATTAGCAGTATAAACTGGTTGTTCATCAACAGTCACTAGTAGAAAAGGGGGCATCACTCCCGGTTCGTAGGGGCCTTTAGTCCCGGTTCTTGAACCGGGACTAAAGGGTCGTGACTAATGCCTCTCCCCTTTAGTCCCGGTTCTATCATGAACCGGGACAGATGTGCCTCCACGTGGCCGGTGCGCCGAGCCCAGGCAGGAGGGCCTTTGGTCCCGGTTGGTGGCACCAACCGGGACCAAAAGGCATCCACGCGTCAGCATTTCAGTGGTC
>NW_021204985.1:0-2554 GCF_002162155.2 Triticum dicoccoides
GAGAGAAACGCACATCGCTCCGCCCCGACCTCCCACCGTAACCGGCAACTCCCCGAAATTTTCCTCCCCCTCGCTTCTACCATGGTTTTTCTGTCATGGACGGCCCAAAGAATGTCATGCAACTGCGTCTCCGGCCCGCCCAGGACGAAAAGCCCATTTTCTGTCATAGAAGTAGGATCCCACCACATCTATGATGATACCGGGTTTTCTCACAATTATCGTCATAGAAGTGCCATATGTATGACAGAAAAAAAATTTCGTTTGGCCCAAAATGTCACGGATGTGTCTTTTTTTTGTAGTGTGGGGTAGCCAATTTCAGAAAGAAAAAATATATCAAATGGGCTCGTCATGTGCTTAATAAAAGCGTAAGCGTGGGCTAGACGGGCCACAGCCCCCGCACAGTGCGCAGTTGAGCTCCATCTCTGAAACTGAAAAACAACTGGGCGAGCTGTTGGGTCCCTGGTGTTATCCGCTTGTTGTGTAATTTTCTCGTTTATTGACTACATTGACAATGGCGTGGGACCTAATTGTCAAACAATTTGGAGGAAGTATTTTTTTGGCTTGTAATAACGAGGCACCTACTTGCGAAATGCAATGACCCTGGTGGGTCCCTACTGTCAGCCTCTCCACGTACAGTCATCTCCTGATTACTCTTGGTGGTTGACCATGTTGACAACGCCAGACGGCGGCAGGCACAGCGAGTGAACCAAGGCGGAGAACGACGGCAAGGCCTCGGACGGGAACGAACAACAGCCATGGAAGATGTGGCAGTGTAGTGGCAGGTGGAGGGGAGTACGAGGGCAACAACCTGCAAGTCAAGCATACAAATGGTACAAAAAGCCCAAGGACTAATTGTTCATCAAATTTTTAGACAAAACCCAGATTGAACATGACAGTAACATCTAATCCAACCACTCTTTTTTGCAATCACAAACAAATGGATCGGTTTGATCCATAAAATCAACATCCTATGCAAAAAAAATTATTTCAGGATGTCTACAATAAGGACGGCAATTTTACCCATGGGTACGGGTACCCACGGGTACCGTATCCGCATGGGCAGGATATGGGCACAATTTTATACCCACGGGTAGTACCCATACCCTACCCATTAAGTCATGGGTAGGGCACGGGTATAGCCTTTTACCCATGGATATACCCATACCCTACCCATTTATATTGACATGTGAACCTTACCTGTGATTCACAATTGTACCAATGTTAATGTTATGTCATGAGCTTGTGAACATATGTTAAAGTGTTTACCAATTGTTAATTTGATTTGAGATAATTATCATGTACTAATCTATCTGTTATTGAGTTGAGATCAATATGTTTTTAGTCAAATGTGCTATAGATGAATGTAAAATTATGAATTACTTATGTACTATTTTATCTACTCATTGGGTACCCAATGGGTATGGGTACCCGTCGAGTATGGGTACGGGTAAAGTTTCAAACCCATGGGTATGGGTATGGGTAGAATATTATACCCATTGACTACACGGGTATGGGTATGGTATTGCTCCACCCGCCCCATACCCTACCCATTTCCATCCTTAGTCTACAACTTGTTGTAAATAGAAGCCGAGAACGTTTAGAAGCCCATTTGTCCACCCGAAACTTCTTTTTTTGCTGTTCAACATGTTCGTCCGTGAGAAATCTCTTGCTGTAAAAATTAAGCCTCATGGATAATAGTAACCTCGCATTCAACAGGAAGAATGTGACAAAGCTTTTGTTTGCCTGGTTGGATGCATATCATCCCATCATTATTGTCCTCAGACGAATGTCATGAGAACTGAGAAAATCCTTGTGCTTATTACGCCACCGATTGGTTATATGTTTTTGTCCATGTGGTTCTGCCTAAGTAGACATGAAGATGAAAATAGTTAAGGTCTGAAAAACAGTATGTCGAAAGAATGACAGCTGAACAGTTAATTCTAGTACAATATATACGGGATTTCAATGTGCATGAAATCATCACCTCTATGTATAAATTCTCCAGAGATCGAAAGCATCACAGCAAGCCAATAATTATGTCCAGATCAAAACTATACATTCTGGTATATATGATCTTGACAGAATCCATCAGCACTGATAGGCTATCAATGGACGAACTCTTCATTGAGCATATAACATAATATTAGTACCCAAAGTGTACTCCAAGATGATATAAAACTTATGCACACAAATGAAAAATGTAGCATCTGATTACAAATGTGTAGATGATAATATACGGTACCTGAAAAAGTGAGGAGCCAAACACCAACTCCTTGTGATTATTAAACGGGTCACGAATTACACCCAAGGTCTCCAGTTTGGGCGCAGGGACGATAGTTATTTCTGAAGGTGTATAACAATTATGAAGGAGAAACCTTTCAAGTGAAGGGGCATCTTCGATGATGAGCTGCTGTCCTTTAAAACAAATTCCAATGCTTTTAAGGTGAGGCAACTTTATTTGGAGACAACTGATACCGATTTCTATTCCCAAAACAATCAGCAAGCTCTCCAGGGCAGGGCAACTGGAGTGGATGATGTTGTGCAGTGAGGCCTC
>NW_021204986.1:0-2554 GCF_002162155.2 Triticum dicoccoides
GAGAGAAACGCACATCGCTCCGCCCCGACCTCCCACCGTAACCGGCAACTCCCCGAAATTTTCCTCCCCCTCGCTTCTACCATGGTTTTTCTGTCATGGACGGCCCAAAGAATGTCATGCAACTGCGTCTCCGGCCCGCCCAGGACGAAAAGCCCATTTTCTGTCATAGAAGTAGGATCCCACCACATCTATGATGATACCGGGTTTTCTCACAATTATCGTCATAGAAGTGCCATATGTATGACAGAAAAAAAATTTCGTTTGGCCCAAAATGTCACGGATGTGTCTTTTTTTTGTAGTGTGGGGTAGCCAATTTCAGAAAGAAAAAATATATCAAATGGGCTCGTCATGTGCTTAATAAAAGCGTAAGCGTGGGCTAGACGGGCCACAGCCCCCGCACAGTGCGCAGTTGAGCTCCATCTCTGAAACTGAAAAACAACTGGGCGAGCTGTTGGGTCCCTGGTGTTATCCGCTTGTTGTGTAATTTTCTCGTTTATTGACTACATTGACAATGGCGTGGGACCTAATTGTCAAACAATTTGGAGGAAGTATTTTTTTGGCTTGTAATAACGAGGCACCTACTTGCGAAATGCAATGACCCTGGTGGGTCCCTACTGTCAGCCTCTCCACGTACAGTCATCTCCTGATTACTCTTGGTGGTTGACCATGTTGACAACGCCAGACGGCGGCAGGCACAGCGAGTGAACCAAGGCGGAGAACGACGGCAAGGCCTCGGACGGGAACGAACAACAGCCATGGAAGATGTGGCAGTGTAGTGGCAGGTGGAGGGGAGTACGAGGGCAACAACCTGCAAGTCAAGCATACAAATGGTACAAAAAGCCCAAGGACTAATTGTTCATCAAATTTTTAGACAAAACCCAGATTGAACATGACAGTAACATCTAATCCAACCACTCTTTTTTGCAATCACAAACAAATGGATCGGTTTGATCCATAAAATCAACATCCTATGCAAAAAAAATTATTTCAGGATGTCTACAATAAGGACGGCAATTTTACCCATGGGTACGGGTACCCACGGGTACCGTATCCGCATGGGCAGGATATGGGCACAATTTTATACCCACGGGTAGTACCCATACCCTACCCATTAAGTCATGGGTAGGGCACGGGTATAGCCTTTTACCCATGGATATACCCATACCCTACCCATTTATATTGACATGTGAACCTTACCTGTGATTCACAATTGTACCAATGTTAATGTTATGTCATGAGCTTGTGAACATATGTTAAAGTGTTTACCAATTGTTAATTTGATTTGAGATAATTATCATGTACTAATCTATCTGTTATTGAGTTGAGATCAATATGTTTTTAGTCAAATGTGCTATAGATGAATGTAAAATTATGAATTACTTATGTACTATTTTATCTACTCATTGGGTACCCAATGGGTATGGGTACCCGTCGAGTATGGGTACGGGTAAAGTTTCAAACCCATGGGTATGGGTATGGGTAGAATATTATACCCATTGACTACACGGGTATGGGTATGGTATTGCTCCACCCGCCCCATACCCTACCCATTTCCATCCTTAGTCTACAACTTGTTGTAAATAGAAGCCGAGAACGTTTAGAAGCCCATTTGTCCACCCGAAACTTCTTTTTTTGCTGTTCAACATGTTCGTCCGTGAGAAATCTCTTGCTGTAAAAATTAAGCCTCATGGATAATAGTAACCTCGCATTCAACAGGAAGAATGTGACAAAGCTTTTGTTTGCCTGGTTGGATGCATATCATCCCATCATTATTGTCCTCAGACGAATGTCATGAGAACTGAGAAAATCCTTGTGCTTATTACGCCACCGATTGGTTATATGTTTTTGTCCATGTGGTTCTGCCTAAGTAGACATGAAGATGAAAATAGTTAAGGTCTGAAAAACAGTATGTCGAAAGAATGACAGCTGAACAGTTAATTCTAGTACAATATATACGGGCTTTCAATGTGCATGAAATCATCACCTCTATGTATAAATTCTCCAGAGATCGAAAGCATCGCAGCAAGCCAATAATTATGTCCAGATCAAAACTATACATTCTGATATATATGATCTTGACAGAATCCATCAGCACTGATAGGCTATCAATGGACGAACTCTTCATTGAGCATATAACATAATATTAGTACCCAAAGTGTACTCCAAGATGATATAAAACTTATGCACACAAATGAAAAATGTAGCATCTGATTACAAATGTGTAGATGATAATATACGGTACCTGAAAAAGTGAGGAGCCAAACACCAACTCCTTGTGATTATTAAACGGGTCACGAATTACACCCAAGGTCTCCAGTTTGGGCGCAGGGACGATAGTTATTTCTGAAGGTGTATAACAATTATGAAGGAGAAACCTTTCAAGTGAAGGGGCATCTTCGATGATGAGCTGCTGTCCTTTAAAACAAATTCCAATGCTTTTAAGGTGAGGCAACTTTATTTGGAGACAACTGATACCGATTTCTATTCCCAAAACAATCAGCAAGCTCTCCAGGGCAGGGCAACTGGAGTGGATGATGTTGTGCAGTGAGGCCTC
>NW_021204987.1:0-1035 GCF_002162155.2 Triticum dicoccoides
AAACACAAGCCTCAAAGGGAATAAAGTGAACAATGCTGCCCTCACGAAGATGAGCAAGGCCCTGTCTACTTGGAAAAGCAATGTGAAGAGAATGATCGAGAAAGGTGAGAGTTATGAGAAGATCAAGGAGAAAAATCCTTCGATCACCGAAGATGACTACAACGACTTCAAGATCAATTGCTCGAGCACCGCAAGCTCCCAATCAAGTGAGTGGGGGAAACAAATGCGGGAGCTGAACATAGGGGAACACACACTCGGTCCCGGCGGTTACAGAGTGGCGGAGCCTATATGGGACAAGGAGGAGGCGGACCGTGCCGAGCAAGGCCTACCGCCCCTCTTCGATAAATACGGTGACAAGCAGACCAGGAACTTTGTGAGGGCCCGGTACAAGAAGGACCCGAAAACAAAGGAGCTTACCACGGATCCGAAGACCAGGCAGCTTGAGCTTGTTCTGGTAAGGAATACACCCCCGCGTAATTAGCTCCATATGGTTGCATTCTAATTATTGAAGCCGAATTTCTAAATGGTTCACATTCCTTCCGCAGGCGACTGAAAGCAGTAGCGCGGGGTCGACTCAGAGCAACCCTTGGGACACCACTCTAAATAGGGGGTTGAATATAATGAAGAACAAGGATAAGCTCAGTAAGCCGACGTCAGCTGGTCGTGTGGCCGGCAAAGGCTTGTCGACAAAATGGGGGTCATACTATACCGCTGGTGTGCGGAAGGAGAAAAAGACCAGCTCGGAAAGCCAGGCGCGAGAGGTTCAAGAACTCAAGGCACAGGTGGCGCGGATTCCGGAGATTGTCCAAGAGCAAGTGGAACAACGACTCAGAGAGACGATCACCGCCCTTGTGCCTACCTTGATCTCGGGGTTGAGTGCGTGGATTGCGGGCGGCCAACAGGGGCCGCCCCCGATTCCTAGCTTCACGGCCAGCAACTCGCATAATGCGATGGCGGGGCCATTGGTGCCTCCGGCGGAGGCGGCATTGGTGTCTCCGACGCCGGCACGGGAGCTTAATGCACCCGGGTGTACGC
>NW_021204988.1:0-1536 GCF_002162155.2 Triticum dicoccoides
TGAGGAATAGTTATTCTTCATCCCCCCTTTATTTTACCATCAATGCACCGTAATTTTACGTTTCGTAAGTTTTGTCTTATTTCCGACGCAAAAAGAGACCGTAAGAAAGTATATATAATCGCCGTAAAAAATATTTTATGTTATGTAAAATTACAAACGGCTGCCGGGGCAGGAGGCCCTGTGCGCCTGCCGGCTCAGGTTCTATCAGAACTATTTGATGCGTTGGCTGTGCTTATGGCGGAAGTTAATCCGCCAGATCAGGAAGTTCACAACACGGTGATTGCAAAGGTAAATGAACAGATCACCCAGGCCAAGGCAAATCTGGCGGCTGAGGACACCAGGATGGCCGCAGAGCGGGCCGCTTTAGACGCACAGACCTACAGGCTTATGTTGGACCAGAGCGCGTCGCATGAAGTCATGAGGAGGAAGCACCGATCCCTCTTACCTCCGGTTTTCGAGGCCAGAGACCTTTTCAACACTCCAAGACCAAGAGCCGACAATCCGCTGGAGGGGAACCGGGCAGAAGCCCCTGGGACCGGTGCACCGGTTCAGCCTCGTCAGATGGACCCGCCTCGTCAAAACACTGTTATACCTCAGGATGCTTTAACACCTCCAGGTCACTACTCCAACCCAATGGACAATCTTGTTGCCGCTGCTGCACGGCTGGAGGCCATTCCAATTGAAGGTGACTCGCCGCAGGCAGTAGAGACGCGACGGGTCAAGGAACTTCTGAGGACAGTTTTGGCCTAACAGGAAGCGTACTCGTATAGCCGCGACCGGATCCACTCGACCCCCCGTCCAAGCCAGAGCTATAGCAGACATATGGATGAACCAGCAGTGTCGAGTAATGAACGACGTGAAGCACCCCGTGGCAACAACCCGACAGGTGGTGCTGATGACACTCAGGAAGTGGTGAATTGGGCACGAGCGCGCAGGGAGGCCGAGTTAGCCGCACAACATCAGGCTCCGCAGCTCACGCCGGTTCGTCCAACCATCTCGATCGAACATGGTGTTACTTCTAGTTCTTTGGGGGTGCCTTGCCTTATCCCCGCTTTACGCAACGTGCGCCTGCCCAAGGATTTCAAAGGCCCGCGCAAGGTACCAAATTACATGGTGGATCAACCTCTAGAGACATGGATGGAGAGCTATGAGATGGCCATGGAGATGCTTGATGTGGATGACACAGCGTGTGCGAAATACTTCACCATGATGCTTGAAGGAACGGCCCGTACTTGGTTAAAAAGCTTGCCAGCTAATTCTATCAGTTCATGGGCCCAATTACGAGCCCGGTTTATCAGCAATTTCAAGGATACCTGTAAACAGCCTATGTCGATAGTGGACTTAGCTGCATGCGTCCAGGAGGAAGGAGAATCAATGACTCATTGGGTGCGCCGGGTTTCACAAGTGTTGCACTCCTCAGACCGCATCAACGCTGACACCGCAGTATTAACCCTAGAAGGCAACTGCCGGTTTGGGCCCCTGAAGTTGAAATTGGGACGGATGAAACGTCATTGCACCGACATGGGGACCCTCATG
>NW_021204989.1:0-1138 GCF_002162155.2 Triticum dicoccoides
CTTCCTCTTTGCCTCCTGCTGTCACTAACATTTTGCAGGAGTTCGCTGACGTTTTTCCACAAGACGTGCCACCGGGATTACCGCCTATTCGAGGGATTGAGCATCAGATTGACTTAATTCCCGGTGCTTCACTGCCAAACCGTGCACCATACCGTACCAATCCAGAGGAGACGAAGGAGATTATGCGTCAAGTACAAGAGCTTCTCGACAAAGGTTATATACGCGAATCCCTTAGTCCTTGTGTTGTTCCTATTATTCTAGTGCCGAAAAAGGATGGTACATCACGTATGTGTGTTGATTGTAGAGGCATTAATAATATTACTATTCGTTATCGTCATCCTATTCCTAGGCTCGATGATATGCTTGATGAATTGAGTGGCTCTACAACATTCTCCAAAGTTGATTTGCGTAGTGGATACCATCAAATTCGTATGAAGTTGGGGGATGAATGGAAAACAGCATTTAAAACTTAGTTTGGATTATATGAGTGGTTAGTCATGCCTTTTGGGTTAACTAATGCGCCTAGTACTTTCATGAGACTAATGAACGAAGTTTTACGTGCTTTCATTGGACGATTTGTGGTAGTCTATTTTGATGATATACTGATTTATAGCAGATCTTTGGAAGAACATTTGGAACATTTACGTGCTGTTTTTATTGCTCTACGTGATGCACGTTTGTTTGGTAACCTTGGGAAGTGCACCTTTTGCACCGACCGAGTAACTTTTCTTGGCTATGTTGTTACTCCACAGGGAATTGAAGTTGATAAAGCCAAGATTGAAGCTATTGAGAGTTGGCCGCAGCCCAAAACGGTCACACAAGTGAGGAGTTTTCTTGGCCTCGCTGGATTCTATAGGCGTTTTGTGAGAGATTTCAGCACCATTGCTGCACCTCTCAATGAGCTTACAAAGAAAGATGTGCCTTTTCTTTGGGGTACCGCACAGGAAGAAGCCTTCACGGTATTGAAAGATAAGTTGACACATGCTCCTTTACTCCAACTTCCTGATTTTAATAAGACTTTTGAGCTTGAATGTGATGCTAGTGGAATTGGATTAGGAGGTGTGTTATTACAAGATGGCAAACCTGTTGCATACTTTTCTGAAAAATTGAGTGGGCCTAGTCTGAATTATTCTACTTA
>NW_021204990.1:0-931 GCF_002162155.2 Triticum dicoccoides
TGAGAAGGTAACTTCCAATCAAATAGGAGTGACGGGCACTCTCAAATAGGAATGCGAACATAAAACATGTTCTCTTGAGTGTCCATTCCACTTCTGAACGAAGTGAATAGAAAAACATCACTTCTATCTGTACCTTGAATAATGAGAGAATCATAGAAGTTATCGGAATCCGGGCTAGAGTCCTTGGCTAAACATCCACAGATGATTGATTCACTACGCTACCAAGTATTGGATGGAAAGATCTAATATAATGGAAAATGAAATGAAACGGTCTACCCAGATATAGACGGTCGACCCAAGTGGATATATGCTATAAAACATACACCGCAGCGAGCGTAGTACAATGGCAAAACATCTCCTCGCCAAGGAGAAGATATGTGTTCGATTCCCGCTGCTCGCTCGCTTAATTTATCAAAGTACAGTGATAAAAAGGTGACTTGCTATCATTATAATTAAATAAGCAGGTTATATAAGAAATATTTGTCTATTATTTATCAAGAAAGCAAAAAGCGTTCTTATCAAATCCGCCATAAAATTAGAAATAAGCATAAAGCAAGTAGACCTAAATCCTTGAATGACGCCTCTATCCGCTATTTATTACATTATAGAAAACCCCGAGTAATCGACCAGGTAATCCACATTGATGTAATGAAAGGGAAGGACGCACAACAATGATAGAACACCCCGAGTAATCGACCCATTTCCTAAGCAGAGTCTCGCAAAACTACACTAAAAATTCTAAACTAAAATATTACATTGTACTAGAATCTTACACTGAATGCTACATTAATACTGTATATACAACTACAACTACACAATTATTATAACACTACGCTAAATTCTACACACAAATTTACAACTACCACTACACTAAAAATTCTACACTCAAATCTTACACTACCCTGAAATTTTACACTAAAATCTACAGCTA
>NW_021204991.1:0-1005 GCF_002162155.2 Triticum dicoccoides
AGACCGCCTAGGAGAGAGGTGGGCCTGGCCCTGTTCGGCGTTCGCGGACACTTAACACGCTTAACGAGATCTTGGTATTTGATCTGAGTCTGGCTACGAGCCTATACGCACTAACCATCTACGTGGGAGTAGTTATGGGTATCCCGACGTCGTGGTATCAGCCGAAGCACTTCGTGACGTCAGCGACTGAGCGGCGCGCGCCGGGTTGGACTGCGTTAACGCAACTTCCTTTGTAATGGAGGTTGCTAGGTCTGCTCACCGGCCGCGTACGCAACGTGCAGGTGTGCTCAGGGCGATGGGCCCAGACCCCTGCGCGCTTAGGTTTAGACCGGCGTGCTGGCCTCTCTGTTGAGCCTAGGTGGGGCTGCGACGTGTTGATCTTCCGAGGCCGGGCATGACCCAGGAAAGTGTGTCCGGCCAAATGGGATCGAGCGTGTTGGGCTATGTGGTGCACCCCTGCAGGGAAGTTTAATCTATTCGAATAGCTGTGATCTTCGGTAACAGGACGACTTGGAGTTATACCTTGACCTTATGACAACTAGAACCGGATACTTAATAAAACACACCCTTCCAAGTGCCAGATACAACCGGTGGTCGCTCTACCTCAGGGAAATGAGGAGGGGATCGCCGGGTAGGATTATGCTATGAGATGTTACTTGGAGATGCTACTTGGAGGACTTCAATCTGCTCTCTTATACTTGATACAAGACGAAGGTGACCAGAAGCGTAGTCTTCGACAGGATTAGTTACCCCCCCTCTTATTCTGGCATTCTGCAGTTCAGTCCACTGATATGGCCTCCTTACACTTATAACCATGCATATGTAGTGTAGTTCCTTGCTTGCGAGTACTTTGGATGAGTACTCACGGTTGCTTCCTCCCCCCTTTTTCCCCCTTTCCTTTTTCCTGGTTGTCGCAACCAGATGCTGGAGTCCAGGAGCCAGACGCCACCGTCGACGACGACCCCTACTACACCGGAGGTGCCTACTACTACGTGCTGCCCGCCG
>NW_021204992.1:0-1502 GCF_002162155.2 Triticum dicoccoides
ACTGAGTGCTTCTACTGCAAGCAGACTGGACACTGGAAGCGGAACTGCCCCAAGTATTTGGCGGATAAGAAGGATGGCAAAGTGAACAAAGGTATATGTGATATACATGTTATTGATGTGTACCTTACTAATGCTCGCAGTAGCACCTGGGTATTTGATACTGGTTCTGTTGCTAATATTTGCAACTCGAAACAGGGACTACGGATTAAGCGAAGATTGGCTAAGGACGAGGTGACGATGCGCGTGGGAAATGGTTCCAAAGTTGATGTGATCGCGATCGGCACGCTACCTCTACATCTACCATCGGGATTAGTTTTAGACCTAAATAATTGTTATTTGGTGCCAGCGTTGAGCATGAACATTATATCTGGATCTTGTTTGATGCGAGACGGTTATTCATTTAAATCAGAGAATAATGGTTGTTCTATTTATATGAGTAATATCTTTTATGGTCATGCACCCTTGAAGAGTGGTCTATTTTTATTGAATCTCGATAGTAGTGATACACATATTCATAGTATTGAAACCAAAAGATGCAGAGTTGATAACGATAGTGCAACTTATTTATGGCACTGCCGTTTAGGTCATATCGGTGTAAAGCGCATGAAGAAACTCCATACTGATGGGCTTTTGGAATCACTTGATTATGAATTACTTGGTACTTGCGAACCGTGCCTCATGGGCAAGATGACTAAAACGCCGTTCTCCGGAACTATGGAGCGAGCAACTAATTTATTGGAAATCATACATACTGATGTTTGTGGTCCAATGAATGTTGAGGCTCGCGGCGGGTATCGTTATTTTCTCACCTTCACAGATGATTTGAGCAGATATGGGTATATCTACTTGATGAAACACAAGTCTGAAACATTTGAAAAGTTCAAAGAATTTCAGAGTGAAGTGGAAAATCATCGTAACAAGAAAATAAAATTTCTACGATCTGATCGTGGAGGAGAATATTTGAGTTACGAGTTTGGCCTACACTTGAAACAATGCGGAATAGTTTCGCAACTCACGCCACCCGGAACACCACAACGAAATGGTGTGTCCGAACGTCGTAATCGTACTTTACTAGATATGGTGCGATCTATGATGTCTCTTACTGATTTACCGCTATCGTTTTGGGGTTATGCTTTAGAGACGGCCACATTCACGTTAAATAGGGCACCATCAAAATCCGTTAAGACGACGCCTTATGAACTGTGGTTTGGCAAGAAACCAAAGTTGTCGTTTCTTAAAGTTTGGTGCTGCGATGCTTATGTGAAGAAACTTCAACCAGATAAGCTCGAACCCAAATCGGAGAAATGTGTCTTCATAGGATACCCAAAAGAGACTATTGGGTACACCTTCTATCACAGATCTGAGGGCAAGATTTTCGTTGCTAAAATCGGATCCTTTCTAGAGAAGGAGTTTCTCTCGAAAGAAGTGAGTGGGAGGAAAGTAGAACTTGATGAGATAACTATATCTACTCCCTTATTGGAAAGTAGTTCATCACAAGAACC
>NW_021204993.1:0-1751 GCF_002162155.2 Triticum dicoccoides
GGATTGATCGAATCCTCGACATTGTGGTTCATCCGATGAGATCATCGTGGAACATGTGGGAACCAACATGGGTATCCAGATCCTGCTGTTGGTTATTAACCGGAGAACGTCTCGGTCATGTCTGCATGGTTCCCGAACCCGTAGGGTCTACACACTTAAGGTTCGATGACGCTAGGGTTCTAAGGAATAGATATACGTGGTTACTGAATGTTGTTCAGAGTCCCGGATGATATCCCGGACGTCACGAGGAGTTTCGGAATGGTCCGGAGGTAAAGATTTATATATGGGAAGTCCTGTTTTAGTCACCGGAAAGGTTTCGGATTTTATCGGTAATGTACCGGGACCACCGGGAGGGTCCCGGGGGTCCACCAAGTGGGGCCACAAGCCCCGGAGGGCTGCATGGGCCAAGTGTGGGAGGGGACCAGCTCCAGGTGGGCTGGTGCGCCCCCCCACAAGGGCCCAAGGCGCCTAAGGGGAGGAAGGGGGGCAAACCCTAAGGGCAGATGGGCCTTAGGGCCCATGCCTGGTGCGCCTCCCTCTCCCCCTCCCCTGGCCGCCCCACCAGATGGGATCTGGGCTGGCCGCCGCCCCTAGGGTGGAACCCTAGGTGGGGGCGCAGCCCCCTCCCTCTCTCCTATATATAGTTGAGGTCTTTGGGGCTGCCAACACATGAGTTTCTGACCTCTCCCTGGCGCAGCCCTACCTCTCTTTCTCCTCATATCTAGCGGTGCTTGGCGAAGCCCTGCTGGAGTACCACGCTCCTCCACCACCACCACGCCGTTGTGCTGCTGCTGGATGGAGTCTTCCTTAACCTCTCCCTCTCTCCTTGCTGGATCAAGGCATGGGAGACGTCACCGGGCTGTACGTGTGTTGAACGCGGAGGTGCCGTCCGTTCGGCACTAGGATCTCCGGTGATTTGGATCACGACGAGTATGACTCCTTCAACCCCGTTCTCTTGAACGCTTCCGCTTAGCGATCTACAAGGGTATGTAGATGCACTCTCCTTCCCCTCGTTGCTGGTTTCTCCATAGATAAATCTTGGTGACACGTAGGAAAATTTTGAATTTCTGCTACGTTCCCCAACAACTCCTAACCGGACTAGTACAACTCTCTTATCGTTTAAACCTAAATCTACTAGCACTCGTACAAACTTGCACCTGATACAGCTAGCACACACGTATGACAAGCTAACTCCAACTAGGACACGTAGGACACAACTAATCAATCAAGATTACTCTAACAATCTCTTCCTAATCTTGACACTTTGTCTTCGGTGCTTCTCCGGTCTTGGCTTGTTGTAGATCATCCCTTGTCGACTCATCCGCTCGCACCATGACAAGATAAATTGCTAGGCTTCATTGATCGCAACAGGTTGTTCGAGACCATGTGAAACCCTGCTCGGCAGGTCCAGCCTGGCAACAATTATGCCCTAGGGCACCATTCTTCCTCCATGGTGGCGTGGTTGAGATCCCCAACATCCATCCCGACCCACTACCTGGAAGAAAGTCCAAATTCCTTGCAGATTGGGTAACGTCGGCGCGTTGCATGTCGTGTCCTCCTTGGAGGTGTCCCCTTGGGTACGTTTTGTGCTCCAGATGAGGGAAGCTGAGGGTGTGAGCTTTGGGTAGTTCCAATCCTCGGGGTGGTTGGGGTTTGGCATGCGGTTTCCCTGACCTTCTCATGGGTGGCGCTCCCCGACATCATGTGCGGCTCTTTCTGGCGGTAGGACATCTTCGATCCGGTGGAAAGAA
>NW_021204994.1:0-1514 GCF_002162155.2 Triticum dicoccoides
ACTGAGTGCTTCTACTGCAAGCAGACTGGACACTGGAAGCGGAACTGCCCCAAGTATTTGGCGGATAAGAAGGATGGCAAAGTGAACAAAGGTATATGTGATATACATGTTATTGATGTGTACCTTACTAATGCTCGCAGTAGCACCTGGGTATTTGATACTGGTTCTGTTGCTAATATTTGCAACTCGAAACAGGGACTACGGATTAAGCGAAGATTGGCTAAGGACGAGGTGACGATGCGCGTGGGAAATGGTTCCAAAGTTGATGTGATCGCGATCGGCACGCTACCTCTACATCTACCATCGGGATTAGTTTTAGACCTAAATAATTGTTATTTGGTGCCAGCGTTGAGCATGAACATTATATCTGGATCTTGTTTGATGCGAGACGGTTATTCATTTAAATCAGAGAATAATGGTTGTTCTATTTATATGAGTAATATCTTTTATGGTCATGCACCCTTGAAGAGTGGTCTATTTTTATTGAATCTCGATAGTAGTGATACACATATTCATAGTATTGAAACCAAAAGATGCAGAGTTGATAACGATAGTGCAACTTATTTATGGCACTGCCGTTTAGGTCATATCGGTGTAAAGCGCATGAAGAAACTCCATACTGATGGGCTTTTGGAATCACTTGATTATGAATTACTTGGTACTTGCGAACCGTGCCTCATGGGCAAGATGACTAAAATGCCGTTCTCCGGAACTATGGAGCGAGCAACTAATTTATTGGAAATCATACATACTGATGTTTGTGGTCCAATGAATGTTGAGGCTCGCGGCGGGTATCGTTATTTTCTCACCTTCACAGATGATTTGAGCAGATATGGGTATATCTACTTGATGAAACACAAGTCTGAAACATTTGAAAAGTTCAAAGAATTTCAGAGTGAAGTGGAAAATCATCGTAACAAGAAAATAAAATTTCTACGATCTGATCGTGGAGGAGAATATTTGAGTTACGAGTTTGGCCTACACTTGAAACAATGCGGAATAGTTTCGCAACTCACGCCACCCGGAACACCACAACAAAATGGTGTGTCCGAACGTCGTAATCGTACTTTACTAGATATGGTGCGATCTATGATGTCTCTTACTGATTTACCGCTATCGTTTTGGGGTTATGCTTTAGAGACGGCCACATTCACGTTAAATAGGGCACCATCAAAATCCGTTAAGACGACGCCTTATGAACTGTGGTTTGGCAAGAAACCAAAGTTGTCGTTTCTTAAAGTTTGGTGCTGCGATGCTTATGTGAAGAAACTTCAACCAGATAAGCTCGAACCCAAATCGGAGAAATGTGTCTTCATAGGATACCCAAAAGAGACTATTGGGTACACCTTCTATCACAGATCTGAGGGCAAGATTTTCGTTGCTAAAATCGGATCCTTTCTAGAGAAGGAGTTTCTCTCGAAAGAAGTGAGTGGGAGGAAAGTAGAACTTGATGAGATAACTGTATCTACTCCCTTATTGGAAAGTAGTTCATCACAAGAACCAGTTCCTGTGAC
>NW_021204995.1:0-1869 GCF_002162155.2 Triticum dicoccoides
TGAATCTCAGGCAAAGACGTTGGGTTGAGTTGATCACAGACTTCGACTTAGGAATAACCTACACCCCAGGGAAAGCCAACGTCATGGATGATGCGCTAAGTCGTAAATCTTATTGTAACAACCTGATGTTACAACAAAGTCAACCGCTTCTCCATGAGGAATTTCGGAAGCTTAACCTTCACATTGTTCCTCAAGGTTTTCTTTCCACCTTGGTGGCAAAACCTACCCTTACGGATCAGATCATCAAAGCACAGAAGGTAGATCCGGGAATCTCCCGCATCAAGAGAAACATCCAGAAAGGAATTGCGAATTGCTTCTCCATTAATGATCAAGGGGTCGTATACTTCGGGAATCGACTAGTGGTTCCCAAAGTGCGAAACCTGAGGCGATTGATCCTTAAGGAAGCTCATGAATCTCCTCTCACCATTCATCCCGGTAGTACTAAGATGTATCAGGACCTACGCCAGAGGTTCTGGTGGACTAGGATGAAGAGAGAGATTGCTCAGTATATTGCAAACTGCGACGTCTGTCGTCGTGTAAAAGCAGAGCATCAACAGCCTGCTGGCACCCTTCAACCCTTAGCTATTCCTGAATGGAAATGGGATAAAATTGGTATGGATTTCATTACCGGTTTTCCCAGGACCAAGAGAGGGAATAATGCTATCTTCGTCGTTGTCGATCGTCTTTCCAAAGTAGCCCATTTCTTACCTGTTCGTGAGAGTATAACCGCTAGTCAGCTGGCCGACTTATACATCTCCCGTATAGTGTCTCTCCATGGTGTTCCTTTGGAAATTAACTCAGATCGAGGAAGTCTTTTCACCTCTCGATTTTGGGAAAGTTTCCAAAATGCTATGGGGACCCGTCTCTCCTTTAGCACCGCCTTCCACCCTCAGTCGAGTGGTCAAGTGGAACGCGTCAACCAAATTCTAGAAGACATGCTTCGAGCCTCTGTTATCTCATTCGGAATGGACTGGGAGAAGTGCCTTCCATTTGCCGAATTCGCTTACAACAACAACTATCAATCTAGCTTGGGTAAAGCCCCTTTTGAAGTTCTCTATGGACGACGGTGTCGAACACCCCTTAACTGGTCAGAAACCGGGGAAAGACAATTCTTTGGCCCGGATATGATTCAGGAAGCAGAAGAACAAGTTCGCATTGTTCGTGAAAAGTTGAAAACAGCCCAATCTCATCAAAAGAGTCAATATGACCGAAAACATAAGGCTATGACTTTCGAGGTTGACGAGAAGGCTTATCTTCGGGTCACCCCTCTGAAGGGAACCCATCGTTTCGGTATCAAAGGAAAATTGGCTCCTCGTTACATTGGACCCTTTCGCATTCTTGCCAAACGAGGAGAAGTTGCCTACCAGTTGGAACTACCTCCGCACCTCTCCAGAGTCCACGATGTCTTCCACGTTTCTCAACTCAGGCGTTGCTTCTCGGATCCTATCCATGGAGTGGACCACGAAACGCTTGATCTCCAAGATAATCTTACATATCGAGAGTACCCCGTTCGTATCCTCGATCAGGCCGAACGTACCACCCGACGTCATAATATCAAGTTTCTCAAAGTACAATGGTCGCACCATTCTGAGGATGAAGCAACTTGGGAAAGGGAGGATCGTCTTCGACTCGAGTATCCCGCCTTCTTCCCGGAGGAACCCAAATCTCGGGACGAGATTCTTTTGAGTGGGGGTGAGTTGTCACACCCTAGCTAGTCATGCATCAGAGTGTGTGCATCATGTTTAAAATTCCATTTAATTTGAAATGGGGATTTGTGAAACCCTCAGAATCATTTTGAAAATGACCCAAATAAAAATTTCTCCAAAAGGGTCCAAGAAAATGCTCATGTTGCTCTCTGAAAATATTGGA
>NW_021204996.1:0-1211 GCF_002162155.2 Triticum dicoccoides
CGGGCTTGTGTGACATATTGGAGTAAAACTGACATCCCTCACATTTGTCGACTATCTCCTTCGCCATTTCATTCGCTCTGGGCCAATAAAAACCAGCTCGGTATGCTTTGGCCACGATGGTCCGAGAAGATGCATGATGGCCACAGGTCCCCGAGTGGATGTCGTTGAGAATCATTCGACCTTCCTTCGGTGTTATGCATTTCTGGCTGACTCCAGTCGCACTTTCTCTGTATAACTGACCTCTCATGACGGTAAAGGCTTTGGACCGGCGGACGATCTCTCGAGCTTCTTCTTCATTCTCGGGGAGTTCCTTCCTCAAAATATAGGCGATGTAGGGCACTGTCCAATCAGGAGTGATGACCAAAACTTCCATGATCAAGTCGACCACCGCTGGGACCTCGACTTCAGTCGGATCTGTGGCGCTTTTAGGCTGCGGGGCTTCTTCAGTGAAAGGATCCTCTTGAACCGATGGTGTGTAGACATGTTCCAAAAACACGCCACTCGGAATGGCTTCCCTCTTGGAACCTATCTTCGCCAAGTCGTCGGCTGCTTGATTTTTCAGTCGGGGAACGTGATGGAGTTCTAACCCTTCGAATTTCTTTTCAAGCTTCCTCACTGCATTGCAGTATCCAGTCATGGCTGGGCTTCTCACGTCCCACTCCTTCATCACCGATTGACCACCAAATCTGAGTCGCCGTAAACCATAAGGTGACGGACGCCGAGTGAAATGGCCATGCGCAACCCATACAGCAGTGCTTCATATTCTGCTTCATTGTTGGAGGAATCAAAGTGGATCTGGAGCACATATCTGAGCTTATCTCCTCGGGGAGAAACTAAAACTACCGCAGCACCAGAATCATTTAACATCTTAGAGCCATCAAAGAACATGGTCCAATGCTCGAGTGAACTTGAGTCGGCTGCTGCTGTTCAATCCACTCGGCAAGGAAATCTGCTATAGCCTGGGACTTAATGGCTTTCTTTGCCTCAAATTTGATATCAAGGGGAAGGAGTTCAATCGCCCATTTAGCCACTCGACCAGTTGCATCTCTGTTGTGCAGAATCTCTGACAATGGTGCGTCGCTAACGACTGTAATGTCATGATCAGAGAAATAATGGGCAACCTTCTTCATGGTCATGTAGATCCCATATACGAGCTTCTGATAATGAGGATATCTTTGCTTCGATGGGGTCAAAACTTCAGAGAGATAATA
>NW_021204997.1:0-2021 GCF_002162155.2 Triticum dicoccoides
CGGGCTTGTGTGACATATTGGAGTAAAACTGACATCCCTCACATTTGTCGACTATCTCCTTCGCCATTTCATTCGCTCTGGGCCAATAAAAACCAGCTCGGTATGCTTTGGCCACGATGGTCCGAGAAGATGCATGATGGCCACAGGTCCCCGAGTGGATGTCGTTGAGAATCATTCGACCTTCCTTCGGTGTTATGCATTTCTGGCTGACTCCAGTCGCACTTTCTCTGTATAACTGACCTCTCATGACGGTAAAGGCTTTGGACCGGCGGACGATCTCTCGAGCTTCTTCTTCATTCTCGGGGAGTTCCTTCCTCAAAATATAGGCGATGTAGGGCACTGTCCAATCAGGAGTGATGACCAAAACTTCCATGATCAAGTCGACCACCGCTGGGACCTCGACTTCAGTCGGATCTGTGGCGCTTTTAGGCTGCGGGGCTTCTTCAGTGAAAGGATCCTCTTGAACCGATGGTGTGTAGACATGTTCCAAAAACACGCCACTCGGAATGGCTTCCCTCTTGGAACCTATCTTCGCCAAGTCGTCGGCTGCTTGATTTTTCAGTCGGGGAACGTGATGGAGTTCTAACCCTTCGAATTTCTTTTCAAGCTTCCTCACTGCATTGCAGTATCCAGTCATGGCTGGGCTTCTCACGTCCCACTCCTTCATCACCGATTGACCACCAAATCTGAGTCGCCGTAAACCATAAGGTGACGGACGCCGAGTGAAATGGCCATGCGCAACCCATACAATAGTGCTTCATATTCTGCTTCATTGTTGGAGGAATCAAAGTGGATCTGGAGCACATATCTGAGCTTATCTCCTCGGGGAGAAACTAAAACTACCGCAGCACCAGAATCATTTAACATCTTAGAGCCATCAAAGAACATGGTCCAATGCTCGAGTGAACTTGAGTCGGCTGCTGCTGTTCAATCCACTCGGCAAGGAAATCTGCTATAGCCTGGGACTTAATGGCTTTCTTTGCCTCAAATTTGATATCAAGGGGAAGGAGTTCAATCGCCCATTTAGCCACTCGACCAGTTGCATCTCTGTTGTGCAGAATCTCTGACAATGGTGCGTCGCTAACGACTGTAATGTCATGATCAGAGAAATAATGGGCAACCTTCTTCATGGTCATGTAGATCCCATATACGAGCTTCTAATAATGAGGATATCTTTGCTTCGATGGGGTCAAAACTTCAGAGAGATAATATACTTGGCGCTGAACTTTGAAGGTTTTCCCTTCTTCTTCCCGCTCGACCGTAAGTACTGTACTGACGACTTGTCCTGTGGCTGCAATATAAAGCAACAGAGGCTCTTTGCTAATTGGAGCAGCAAGCACCGACTGGGTGGAGAGCAGAGTTTTTAACTCGGCAAATGCTGCATCAGCTTCTGGAGTCCACTCGAACTTGTTGCCTTCTTCATCAGTCGGTAAAGGGGCAACGCCTTTTCACCGAGGCGAGAGATGAATCGACTTAACGCGGCCAAGCATCCAGTAAGCTTCTGGACATCGTGCACATGCACGGGGCGTTTCATTCGGAGTATGGTGCCAACTTTTTCTGGGTTAGCATCGATTCCTCGTTCGAAAACGAGAAAACCGAGTAACTTCCCGCCAGGTACTCCGAATGTGCACTTTGAAGGATTGAGCTTGATATCATACCTCCTGAGATTGGCAAATGTTTCAGCTAAGTCAGTCAACAGGTCGGAACCCTTTCGCGACTTGACCACGATATCATCCATGTATGCTTCCACATTCCGACTGATTTGAGTGAGTAAACACTTTTGAATCATTCTCATGAACGTGGCTCCGGCATTCTTGAGGCCGAATGGCATGGTGATATAGCAGAAGCACCCGAATGGGGTGATGAAAGTTGTTTTGATTTCGTCGGGCCCATACAGACGGATCTGATGATACCCGGAATAAGCATCTAGAAAAGACAATCTCTCGCACCCTGCGGTCGAGTCGACAATTTGGTCGATGCGAGGGAGAGGAAAATGATCTTTCGGGTAGGCCTGATTGATA
>NW_021204998.1:0-1252 GCF_002162155.2 Triticum dicoccoides
TAAATGCTCAAAAAGGATATTGAGACATTTGACAAAGGATTTCGTACACACCCAACATCATCATATCAAAGTTCTGGAACCATTCTAACAACATAATGTGGTAGTAGAACTGAACTAGGCTTGTAACCATCAAACTTATAAGGTACTACTGATTAGTAACACGTGATCCTGATAGAGAGAGTAGATCCTAATTCCTTAACCCCCGGTGGAAGAATGGACTGACTCAGATCAGAAAGTCATAAGGTATAAGGAGTAAAAAGAGCCTTACGTTCCAACCCACAAACAATTCCCCTACATATAACTAAAGAATTTCTAGACTCAACATCGACCAGTTTGGCTTGGAGAACCTACAGGCAGTCCTGCTCTGATGCCAACGCTGTCAGGACCCCGACTCGATGTCACATCGATCTAGCTGGTAACACCTCATATCACTTTGCGGCCTCACGCACGGTATCCCCACGGGTGTCATCTTACCTTTTCCCGGGACCGTTTGCGCCTTTTGGCTCGCGTATATGAAAGTGTCGCTAGCATCCATATGATAAAGAGCCCGGGCTGACATGACTAGTCGTAAACCCAAAGTGGCATAGACTTACAGGGACAGGCATCCATGACCCAGCTTCGAACGTGTCGGTCATCAGCAAGTGGGTCCGGGCTGTAGCACTGGGCTAGCAGGACTCCGGTAAACCGGGCTGTAGCGGGCTAACAGGACTCCGGTACTCAAAGCGTGACATTTCCCCGAAGGGACAGACACAGGAACGAAGAAGGACACATGCCGACCAGCCTAAGTGTTCCAGAGCAGTAGCAAGCTACCATGGCTCAGCGGTAACACTAGGAGACATTTCCCGGTAAGAGAGGCTACTAAAGATAAACAACTAGATAGTCAGATCCCACACATACCAAGCATTTCAATCATACACACAATATGCTCGATATGTGCAAATACAACGAAACATCACAACATGACTCTATGACACAAGTACTTTATTTAAGGCTCAGTGAGCCATACATAACATACACACAAAGGTACGGGTCTCACGACCCAACATACAAGTCATACAATCATACAAGCCAGCAGCGGAAGTAACTTGTCTGAGTACAGACAACTAGTAAAATAAAAGAGGCTTGGAAAGCCTCTGGCTATACTATGTGGTCCTTCACAAGCTCAGGGTCACCACCTGGGTCTTTAGCCTACTCGTTGATGTCAACGTCTACATAGAACCCATCAGAAGGGGTTGCAGCGTCTTCTGTAAAA
>NW_021204999.1:0-989 GCF_002162155.2 Triticum dicoccoides
TACTGTCGTTGATGTGCAAGAGTGAGCCGAAGTCCGATCAGCCCTAGCTTTCTCAACGTGAGAAGGTAACTTCCAATCAAATAGGAGTGACGGGCACTCTCAAATAGGAATGCGAACATAAAACATGTTCTCTTGAGTGTCCATTCCACTTCTGAACGAAGTGAATAGAAAAACATCACTTCTATCTGTACCTTGAATAATGAGAGAATCATAGAAGTTATCGGAATCCGGGCTAGAGTCCTTGGCTAAACATCCACAGATGATTGATTCACTACGCTACCAAGTATTGGATGGAAAGATCTAATATAATGGAAAATGAAATGAAACGGTCTACCCAGATATAGACGGTCGACCCAAGTGGATATATGCTATAAAACATACACCGCAGCGAGCGTAGTACAATGGCAAAACATCTCCTCGCCAAGGAGAAGATATGTGTTCGATTCCCGCTGCTCGCTCGCTTAATTTATCAAAGTACAGTGATAAAAAGTTGACTTGCTATCATTATAATTAAATAAGCAGGTTATATAAAAAATATTTGTCTATTATTTATCAAGAAAGCAAAAAGCGTTCTTATCAAATCCGCCATAAAATTAGAAATAAGCATAAAGCAAGTAGACCTAAATCCTTGAATGACGCCTCTATCCGCTATTTATTACATTATAGAAAACCCCGAGTAATCGACCAGGTAATCCACATTGATGTAATGAAAGGGAAGGACGCACAACAATGATAGAACACCCCGAGTAATCGACCCATTTCCTAAGCAGAGTCTCGCAAAACTACACTAAAAATTCTAAACTAAAATATTACATTGTACTAGAATCTTACACTGAATGCTACATTAATACTGTATATACAACTACAACTACACAATTATTATAACACTACGCTAAATTCTACACACAAATTTACAACTACCACTACACTAAAAATTCTACACTCAAATCTTACACTACCCTGAAATTTTACACTAAAATCTACAGCTA
>NW_021205000.1:0-1547 GCF_002162155.2 Triticum dicoccoides
CTTCAATGAAACAACCCACCATGTACTCCTACATGGCCTCTCATCGATACCTTTACCAAATCGTGTTCACCACACCACTCTCATTACCGACATAATCATTTCACTCTAGCCCATCACCCAGATGAACCAGACCTGACACGACTCTAAGCATAGCAGGCATAGCAAGGTAGGAACAACACATACATATGGCTCAATCAACTCCTACACATGCTAGTGGGTTTCATCTAGTTACTGTGGCAATGACAGGTCATGCAGAGGAAATGGGTTCAACTACCGTAGCACACAGCAGTTTGAAACGCGTTGTCTTAATGCAGTAAAAGAGAGCAGGAGCGAGAACATGGGATTGTATCGATATGATCAAATGGTTGGTTGCTTGCCTGATGGTTCGATGCACTGATACAGTTCTTCGTTAGGGTAATCACGGTACTCCTCGGGGACAGAACCTGTCGCAAGGGACACCGATACACAACCATCACCAAACAATGTGCAACAATATGATGCATGCATGAAACATGGCAATATGAGTGTGTTGGGCTAATGCAACTAAAACCAGAAGGGTTTGAACCAATTTGAATCAAAGATTCAAATTTCAAACTCAAACATGGCCTTTTAAAGTGCTTTTCCTTGTTCTGCATTAAACATCAGGTTAACTTGTTTAATCATGCATGAAAATAGTACAGATGAATAGATTGGATTTTTCTGATCATTTTTCATATATAATTTGTCTGATTTGGAGTTACAGAATAAAAGTTATGAATTTTTGAAATTTAAATTATATTCTGGAATTTCCTATATTAGAATAATTCCAGAAAATCATTATTGCGTCAGCCTGACGTCAGTGTGACGTCAGCAGGTCAACGGAACACGTCAGGGTCAAACCTGACAGTGGGTCCCGCATGTCAGGGTGATTATTTTAATTAAAGTTTAATTAAAACTAAACCTGTTTAATTAACAGAGCTGGGCCCCACCTGTCATTGACTCAGGGGAGTCAACCAGGGCCCACCCGTGGTCAAAGTCAATGCCAGCGGCGCCGGCGTTTAGCCGCCGGCGAGCCCGACGCGGCGGCGGGAGTGGTTTTGGCCGTTTCGGCCACCAAATGGGTCGCTGAGACCACCGGAGTGGAGCTGAGGACAAGCCGCAGCTCTTGGTGGAGTCCGTTGGGGTCGGGGTGGTCGGAGTTGGCGCCGGCGACGACCTTGGCGGCCACCGGGGTTCGGCCGAAGATGAACTTGGCGCTAGAGGGGTCGGTGAGGCTCGGGGAGTGGCTAGCTAGGTGCTGCGGGACTCGGTGAGTAAGATGGACACCAGCTTGTGGCCGGAGGGTGGCCGGAAGCACGTCGGCGACGAGATCCGCGGCGGTGCGGGCGTGTGATCCTCGTGCGGTGGCTACACGGCTCGGGAATGAGAGAGGGAGGGTCGGAGGAGTAGCTAGGCTCACAGCGCTCCCGTAGAGGCCACCGGCGGGGTCGGGGACGAGCTGAGGCGGCGACGGCGTTGAAGGGGATCTCCGGCGACGGCGAGCTCGGGCGAGGTCGGTGCGGTGGTCT
>NW_021205001.1:0-1018 GCF_002162155.2 Triticum dicoccoides
CAGGGAATTGAAGTTGACAAAGCCAAGATTGAAGCTATTGAGAGTTGGCCGCAGCCCAAAACGGTCACACAAGTGAGGAGTTTTCTTGGCCTCGCTGGATTCTATAGGCGTTTTGTGAGAGATTTCAGCACCATTGCTGCACCTCTCAACGAGCTTACAAAGAAGGATGTGCCTTTTGTTTGGGGTACCGCACAGGAAGAAGCCTTCACGGTATTGAAAGATAAGTTGACACATGCTCCTTTACTCCAACTTCCTGATTTTAATAAGACTTTTGAGCTTGAATGTGATGCTAGTGGAATTGGATTAGGAGGTGTGTTATTACAAGATGGCAAACCTGTTGCATACTTTTCTGAAAAATTGAGTGGGCCTAGTCTGAATTCTTCTACTTATGATAAAGAATTATATGCTCTTGTTCGGACTTTAGAAACATGGCAACATTATTTATGGCCCAAAGAATTTGTTATACATTCTGATCATGAATCTTTGAAACATATTAAAAGTCAAGCTAAACTTAATCGTAGACATGCTAAATGGGTTGAATTCATTGAGACTTTCCCTTATGTCATTAAACACAAGAAGGGAAAAGAAAATGTTATTCCTCATGCATTGTCTCGTCGCTATACTATGCTTTCACAACTTGACTTCAAAATATTTGGTTTGGAGACCATCAAAGATCAATATGTGCATGATGCTGATTTTAAAGATGTAATGCAGAATTGTAAAGAAGGAAGAATGTGGAACAAGTTTGTCGTTAACGATGGATTTGTGTTTCGTGCTAACAAGCTATGCATTCCAGCTAGCTCCGTTCGTCTTTTGTTGTTGCAGGAAGCGCATGGAGGAGGATTAATGGGACATTTTGGCGTGAAGAAGACGGAGGACGTACTTGCTACACATTTCTTTTGGCCAAAGATGAGACGGGATGTTGAGCGTTTTATTGCTCGATGCACTACATGTCAAAAAGCTAAGTCACGACTCAATCCTCATGGTTTATATATGCCTTTGCCTGTACCTAGTGTTC
>NW_021205002.1:0-1222 GCF_002162155.2 Triticum dicoccoides
TGAGTACAAATGTACCCAGCAAGACTTACATCAGAACTAACTACATATGCATCATTATCAACAAAGGGGATGGTGGGGTTTAACTGCAGCAAGCCAGCTTGACTCGGTGGCTATCCTAAACTACGACTGCAAGCGACTCTTTTGAGGTGGCGCACACGAGTCCACATATTCACCATATCAATACACCACTATGGATCCGCTCCCGTCTCCCTACGAGAACGCCATCCATAGCACTCACGCTTATCTTGCGTATTTTAGAGTATCCACTTTCACTTGTCTATGAACTGATATAAGCAACCCAGAAGTCCTTTTCCGCGGACACGGCTATTCGAATAGATCATATTAACCCTGCAGGGGTGTACTTCTTCACACACGCTCTCACCACTTACCGCCGTTTACACGACATGTACTCGGCAACCTTCAAGCGGAAGCCCAACGTGGGTGTCGGCCACGGCCTACCTAAACACTCAAGTCTTTAGTCCAGGTTTATCGCCTATTCGGGTTCCATCCATGAGGAGATCCGGCCGGAGTTTCGCTCACAGCCCCAAACGATGTGAACAGGGTTCCCGAGACACCAAACGGGCGCCCGGTACACCGTGCCACGTGCCTACCGCATCACAGCCCACCCCTACGGTCAGCGCTGCGCACGGCCTCCAGCATACTACAAACACCAGAAACTACTTGCAACTCCTGGACAGAGGACAAGGGTGATCAAGAAGCCGAGAGGGTCCATTGGTTTCGGGCCCAAAGCGTGGTAGTAGCTGAATCATGGATCACAAACACAGAACTCAGTTCCTGAGGACGGCTGCAATGAGACAACCCACCATGTACTCCTACATGGCCTCTCACCGCTACCTTTACCAAATCGTGTTCACACGCTTAGCTCACACACCGTAGGACATGTTCACACACCTCTGATTCATCCCCGATGAATCAGACCTGACTCAACTCTAAGCAGTAGCAGGCATGACAAACAAGCATGAATGAGTAGGCACATCAGGGCTCAAACAACTCCTACTCATGCTAGTGGGTTTCATCTATTTACTGTGGAATGACAGGTCATGCAGAGGATAAAGGGGTTCAGCTACCGCAGCAAGTAACAGATGAATCGGTGTTGTCCTAATGCAGTAAAAGAGAGCAGGAGCGAGAGAGTAGGATTGTATCGGAATGAACAAGGGGGTTTTGCTTGCCTGGCACTTCTGAAGATAACATTGAGTCTTCA
>NW_021205003.1:0-939 GCF_002162155.2 Triticum dicoccoides
TGTAACCGCCGGGACCGAGTGTGTGTTCCCCTATGTTCAGCTCCCGCATTTGTTTCCCCCACTCACTTGATTGGGAGCTTGCGGTGCTCGAGCAATTGATCTTGAAGTCGTTGTAGTCATCTTCGGTGATCGAAGGATTTTTCTCCTTGATCTTCTCATAACTCTCACCTTTCTCGATCATTCTCTTCACATTGCTTTTCCAAGTAGACAGGGCCTTGCTCATCTTCGTGAGGGCAGCATTGTTCACTTTATTCCCTTTGAGGCTTGTGTTTTCGAATTCAGCGGGGAACTTGTATCGTTCGTGCAGCTTCGTGAAGAGGAGGTGGCGCAAATTCCCTCGGTCAGGATGCCTCAGGTTCTCGGTGTTGATCGAGACGGTGCTCCGGACAATGCACCCGAGCTGAAGCGAGTACCCCTTGACTATTCATTCGGTCGCCGTTGGATTCCCGTTGGAGTCCACTTCAGTAACTTCCTCCTTGAGGGTGCGGAGCACGATCGGGCGCCGGTCCTTCCGTTGCCTCTTCGGCTGGCTGCTATCTGTGCGTGCGCCGCCATCATCAGTGGTGGCATCCTCGGCGGCACCATCAGTGGTGGCATCAGTGTGGTCATCCTCGGCGGCACCATCCGTGGTCTCAGGATCGATGGGGAAGGCGGCGGCCTCATACAAGTGAGGTTGTTCCTCCATCTCCTGGGACAGCTCCCAGAATGCCTTGCCGCCCGAACCCCCGGCCTCATCGTTGTGGGCCATGTTTCTCTCTAAATAGAAACAAAGTTTGGTCAAAAAGTTGGTTATTGTCAAGGAACAAGATCATGGTCTCATCATTTAGGGTTTGTCGACACCGAGGCATCCTAAAATCTAAGCTTTTATCATTGAGGGTTTTTCGACGCCAAGGCACCCTAAAAGCCTAACTTTTCATCATTTCGGTTTTTATCGACACC
>NW_021205004.1:0-1349 GCF_002162155.2 Triticum dicoccoides
ATTGTACATTTTTGCACAAAAAAATATATAAAATGGCACAATATGTGTCTTCCCTACTATTTTTGCTATTAAAAACATATTGTCATACTTTCCTTTGTGCTCACTCTTGGAGTGCCTTGTTCTTTCTGGTCATTTTCATGTCTGTTTTAGGTCGATTTATGCCGTTAGAATATTAGCATGATTTCAATTTGCGAGGACACTGTTTTTTGTGTCATGCAATTAATACACTTATTGACCGCACACATAGTATATTGTCATTGTTTTTAATCACCCAATTTCATCTATCTCATATACTAAGTGATTCTTGTCCATTTAATACTTGAGGTATAAGATGTCGCCTCTCCACCACCTGAATTGTGTGAAGCCTCGGAGTAACCAATGGTTCACACACGCATAGTGTTTGTCCATACAATGTGTACTCAACAACTATTTTAACCTCACCTCTATGCATTTATCCATTTTTAAGAAACCCATGCATGTTGATAGATATCACCCGAGAGATGTTCCCCTATTGTTGGTCCAATAACTATATATATTGCATGCTGCCAAATCCAGATTAGACTGTCAAATTTATTTCAGTTTCACCCAAGACACTAAAACTTGGGATCGCTATTTCTCTAACAAACCCGTACTGCTCCTTTATTAACTGTTGTTCTGATCCGACTCAAATTTTCTAACTAACTTGTACTACTCTTTATTTACTATTGTTCAGATCCGACTCATATTTTCTTTTCTTCGTGCTTTAACAGCCATACATATTATCTAAAGCGTTAAAATTATTAAATCAACGATAAAGTAACGATGCAATCTATTTGTTCATTGTTTTAATTACGAAATAAATTAGATATATATTCTGGGCCTTTTTTGCGGGAATATATATCAAAAGTTAGCTTCATTTATGTGGGTCGCATGTATATTAAGTTGCTTTTTTCCTTATCCCAAATTTCATAACGTATAATATAGTATTAAAAATTTAAATGACGCAAGAGGTTCATATATAAATTTGATTGTATTGTTTGTCCACCTAATAGTATATGTATCTAGTATGTTTATTTTGAACAATCTGACTCAAAACCTCGATCATCTGTGATGAACCACATTCTTGTAGATTCCAACTTAAAATGATAAATTCAGTGGCTTTGTTTGTACAGGTTGAATGCTTGTTTGCTTGGCCCGAATATTATCTCAGCGGCGTTGATCACCAATTCCTTTTTTGGGAATTGTATGTATATTTTTAGATGAATTGCATGCATGTTCTTTCTGAAAGACTTGCACCTATATTTTCTTGGAAAGACCCACCTGTACATTTTTTATATGTTCATGACTATTTTTTTTAATATCTACGCATG
>NW_021205005.1:0-2847 GCF_002162155.2 Triticum dicoccoides
AATATTATTTATCATCTCTATCAGATCTCACTCTCGTAAGTGATCGTGAAGGGATTGACAACCCCTAATCGCGTTGGTTGCGAGGAGCTATCGTTTTGTGTAGGTACAAGGGACTTGTGGGTGGTCTCCTACTAGATTGCTACCTTGGTTCTCAAAAACTGAGGGAAATACTTATGCTACTTTGCTGCATCATCCTCTCCTCTTCGGGGAAATCCAACGCAGTGCTCAAAAGGTAGCATGATGCTCTTGTAAATAGCTGCTACGTCCTTCTTTTTTTGTGCCATATTATCGTATCTATATTGACTTGTTCCAAATATAGAGGAAAGCCTGTGCGGACCAAAAAGAACCTGAACTGAATGCAGTGCAAATCTTCAAGGATTGCCACACCAGCAAGATGAAGGGCATGAGCACACCAGTTCAAGCCACTGTTGTAAGTCCTTACTCCTCCTGCCTTTGAACTGATTGGTACTGTGATGTGTTCATTTAACTACTTGGTTGGCAGCCAATGTCAGTTAATCTATTCACTTTTATACACAGTTGCCTTAACATATCATTTCACCTTACATGGTTTAAAAGAGATGAAGGATATTCTTTTGGTCTTGATCTGTAATCTAGTTGTTATGTTCACGTGCGCACACAATGATAAAATAGCCTGTTTGTTTTATATCTGTTTGCCCATGATATGAATGATGTCATACTATGTTCGTCCTACTTTAAACCATGTCTCTTTATCCTTAGATATCAACGAATGTGAGGAAATAGACAATATAGTAGGCATGCTACATGGACATATGTTCTGATAGTGATTTTATTATGTATTTGGCACTACAATACATGCTAATGTATTACAGTAGTTCACCCAAATAAGTTATGTATAAATGTGTAACCTACTTTGTTTGTTTTTGTCTCATTAGTAACTTATCTGGTACACTAATCTACAAGTTCAAACTTTCAGGAAGCTATGGAACAAATGATTTAACAGCCACAACCACCTGAAGGTGACGAGGCTACCACAGGCACAATGTCACCTCTTGCTGCAGTGCGTCAGTACCTCTCCACTAACAGTGCAAAAAGCACCTTCATGCGTAATTCTGGGTTGGTTGTCAAGGTAACCTCGTCCAAATCGCCTACTGAACAAAATCTTCCTGCTAGACAGAGTGATATATCTGTGCTCCAGACACAAGTCCAATCCCTAATGGACATTGTTTCGGAAACAAGAATAGTGGTTCACAAATGTCGTCAAGATATGAATGGTTTTGAAACCAGACTACCAGACATTCGCTTCATTGTTCAAGAGCAACGGCGGAAAAAGGTGAAGATCGTGCTGCTCCATCAGATTCTACAGCCTGAAACATTAGCACTCAGGTCAAATGATCTGTGCCTCTATACATCTGATGATGCTTTTATCTGCAAGGACTGTAAACTTTATGCCAACAGGCCTTTTGTTGTATGGTTGGAATTTATTTTGTTGTGATACAGCATTTTATGATGCTACCATAGGCTGCAGTAATTATGACGCTATTTTTGTATAGTGTAGGTTTATCTTAGTAATGTATTCGGCCGAAAGCTTCGTAGGAGCCCAACATGCCAACATTCGTCGGTCCCATTCCAATTTGGCTATAAACAATTATGGGCCGAAATTGGCATGTAGCCCACTAAAAATATCTAGGCCTAAATCAGCATAAGTGATGCGGAGCATCCCTCGCTCATCCCCATGGACGTGCCTACATCTCCCTCGACACCACTTGGACCCATGACACGAGCCCGAGCTAAGGCCATTGAAGATAAGGTGAACTCGCTCCTCTCCGAACTTCCTATTCCTACTCACGAGACATGGCTACTACCTCATTCAGAAACTCTGTGTGTTATCAGGTGCCTGGAAACGAGCCACGGAGCAGCGACCCCCAAGAGCCAAGACGGCGAGGACCCCAATCATGATGAACAAGAAGAAGAGCTGCCGCGAAGCTACAGGCGTCGGACGACCGACAGTGTCCGGACGTCCGACGAGTCCCAGGACATGGACAACCGGACCCCTCCGGACGTCCGACACTTCATCACCCGAACCAAACCTACGGGCATCCGGAGTGGACCGGACGACCAGACGCCAAGCACCCGAACCAAATCTACGGACGTCCGAGCGCGCCCGGACGACCGGACCCTCCTGAAGCCCCGGACGAACGACCCCCTACGGACGACCGACGCGCCTACACCCGAGCTGAAACAACGGACGTCCGAGCCCGCCCGGATGACCGGACCGTCACGAGCCTCCGGACGTCCGACGCCTTCCAGACGTCCGACTCCTGAGTGACCAAACCTGCGGGTTGGAGCCCTTGTACCCCTTCTTTTTGACTTCCATTTGCACTAAGACTATAAATAGGACACCCCCACCTCCTTGTACGGGCAGCATTGGATTAGCTCATATTTGTGAGAGAGCCTTTGCTCATCCACTTGGATACTTCTCCTCGGAGTTCAGGACCTCTTCGGAGAAGATCCCCCAAGCGGATTCAAGACCCCTCTCGAGGGAAGACCATCAAGACCTCCGTTAGGAGATGAACTGTCCTTTGTATCCTTACCTTTGTTGATTGTGGATCATATGTATCTCTTTGTGTTCGGTGATCTAGCACTCGTGTGATCTATTCTTTGTCAGTTTCGTGATTCTCTCTCGTCCTCCCCGTGATTTCCCCTTTGTGCTTCCGCGTGTTCTTCGTGTTTCTCCCGTGGGATCCCTCCAAACGTGAAAGATCATCCACCTAGGGTTCCGCCCTACATCATCTTGGTATCATGAGCCACATTGATCACGTTTTTGGATCCCCTACCCCGTGTTTTCTAGCTTGATTTTGTTGTTTT
>NW_021205006.1:0-1050 GCF_002162155.2 Triticum dicoccoides
GAAGACTCCAATGTAAGGTCTAAGCACATGATGCATAAGATGCACGAAAGTACCGGGAGCTTCCGATAGACCCATAGGCATGACTAACCACTCATACAAACCAAATTTAGTTTTGAAAGCAGTTTTCCATTCATCACCCTCTTGTATGCGGATTTGAGAATAGCCACTTTTAAGATCAATTTTGGAGAAAAAGTTGGCTCCGCTAAGCTCATCAAGCATATCATCTAAGCGAGGAATGGGATGCCTATATCGAACGGTAATAGTATTTATAGGTCTACAATCGGAACACGAGCGGAAACTTCCATCGGGCTTAGGCACAAGTATAACGGGAACGGCACATGGGCTTAAGCTTTCACGTACATGACCGTTGTTGATGAGTTGTTGTACTTGCCGTTGAATCTCCTTTGTTTCTTCGGGATTGACTTGGTATGGAGCTTTGTTTGGAAGTGGCGCTCCGGGGATGAGGTCGATTCGATGCTCAATGCCTCGTAGTGGAGGTAGACTTGGAGATAGCTCATCGGGGAAAACATCTTGGAATTCGGGCAAATGATAGAGGCGAGGTGTCCCGATCTTTCGATGAGATGATAACTATCGATTTGGTGGAGATGACTTTGACGATCCGACTACAAACGTGCACGACGTTGTGCCTTAGCAATCGCTAAACCAACTCCGAGAGGTTATTGACCACGCCGGAGCACAATCAACCTGACCACGAAGGTCTATTCCTGCAAGCAATCGAAGAACAAGCAAGAATATGATAAAAGCAATCCGAATATTGCGAGTATATATGAAGTATTGATAAAGGTGGGGATCCGTAAGCGGTCCTGGTCTGGTCGTTGGACACAAACGAAGTACACGAAGTTGCAATGGCTAACTTTTAACTAAACAAATCCCCAGGAAAAAGCTACTAGATGGATCTACTTATATAGGAGTAAGGGGTGGCTGCCAAGGAGGTGGGAGAACGTCCCAAGGCAGCCTAAAACTAAATCTAGGTCGTACAAGGCCAATGGGCCCAAGTGGAGGTGATGTAACACCTTTGGACTTGTAGTT
>NW_021205007.1:0-1125 GCF_002162155.2 Triticum dicoccoides
CACTTAACTATGGAATTCCTTTTAAAAGGAAACCCAGATGAATTGTTGTTGTGCCCATTGACAACATCCTTGTCTTCTCCATAATTTTGCTGAACATTAAGCTAGTGTTGGAAACTTTTGAAAGCATTTGTTCATGCTAGCTCATGAAGCATATGTTTGGATGAAGGTAGTGACTTCCTTTAATTCATGTGCATCTGATGCAAGTTGCCGCCGTGGATTCGAGAAAGTCAATGTTGCTTTCTTTGGAATCATTCCAAATCAGTCATGCACACGTGCGAAGAATGCTGTGGTTTGAAGACTTGCAACCTTCAATCTATATGTATCCCTAGCACACCAAGCCACTGATTGATTTGTTCAAGGAGAAGGAGTTCCTTCATAAGAGCTAATCCGGACTTATGAAAGAACTTCGATACCCTCGTTGATGGTTCCCCCTCCTGAACTCGATAGTGTTTTATTATAAGACTACCACGTGGTCATGCTTGTCTGGGACAACGTGTTCACATGTTTGTAGCAGAACCAGCTCATGTTTTGGAGCTTGCTATCGTAGTTCATCTCCCGAGAATCCCGTAACGTCATCTCGTCGATTTGTGTTGCAAACTTTCATTTTTCTTCCTAAGACTCGATGAGCCTGGAATATCCTAACACCAACCAGAGCTGAATCTCAGGCAGATATGATGGTTGGAACATTTCCCTAAGAACTATAATATTGGTCTCTCGATAACCGGTAAGGTGGATGTCATGGCCAACACACCCATCCGGTAGACCTATTATTATAGTATCTTGTTTGAGGAAGTTGGCCACCCCCCCATAGGGATTTCGTAGGATTTACTCCCTAGTTGCCCCTATGGATTTTTGTGTTCCCGAAGTCCGACCTTTTACTTGATGTTTTAGATATCAAACCATATCTATGAATGGGTTATACTAGCACATCAAGGAGAACATTAGAAGCGGAGTGCTAAATGTCTCTCGGTCGATCATCCAGATTTTATTTGCTTGGCCTCGCTAAGGTGAAATATGAGAAAGTGTTATCCTCCTTCGCATCTGCATCGTCCATCGCTATTCATCATGGTAGTATGTTGTGTTGTCAGCACCCTTGACGCGGTTGTTGATAAAACCTTGATGATT
>NW_021205008.1:0-969 GCF_002162155.2 Triticum dicoccoides
GACCAACACGTAAGCACATCTTGGGGTTCGACAACCATGGAAATCTCTTTAGGACCCCAAAACAGTGAGTAATAGGCCATGAAACAGGCCAGAATTGGCCAAAACTGCGAGTGTTGATGACCGACACGTAAGCGCACCTCGGGGTTCAACAACTATGGAAATCTCTTCGGTACACCAAAACGGCGAGTAATAGTCCACGAAACAGGTCAGAATTGGCCAAAACTTTGAGTGTTGACGACAGACACGTAAACGCACCCCGGGGATCGTCAATCGTGGAAATCGCTTTGGGACCCCAAAATAGTGAGTAATAGTACACGAAACGGACCAGAATCGGCCAAAATAGTGAGTGCTGATGACCGACACTTAAACGCACCCTGGGGTTCCTTAATCGTGGAAATCACTCCGAGACCTCAAAACAGTGAGTAATAGGCCATGAAACGGGGCAGAATCGACAAAATCTGTGAGTGTTGCTGACCGGCACATAAATGCACCCCGAGGTTAAGTTTGTTTATCGTGGAAATCACTGCGGGACTACAAGACAGTGAGTAATAGTCCACAAAATGGGCTAGAATCGGCCCAGACTGCGAGTCTTGACGACCAACACATAAGCGCACCATGGGGTCCGACAACTATGGAAATCACTTCGGGACCCCAAAACAGTGAGTAATAGTCCATGAAAGAGCCCAGAATCGGCCAAAACTGCGAGTGTTGATGACCGACACGTAAGCGCACCTTGGCAGTCAACAACTATGGAAATCACTTCGGGACACCAAACCGGTGAGTAATAGTCCACTAAACGGGTCAGAATTGGCCAAAACTTTGAGTGTTGACGACGGACATGTAAACTCAACCTGGGGATCGTCAATCGTGGAAATCGCTCTGGGTCCCCAAAACGGTGAGTAATAGTGCACGAAACAGACCAGAATCGGCCAAAATTGTGAGTGCTGATGACCGACACGTAAACGCACC
>NW_021205009.1:0-1033 GCF_002162155.2 Triticum dicoccoides
TATGAAATTGGGAGATGAATGGAAAACAGCATTTAAAACTAAGTTTGGATTATATGAGTGGTTAGTCATGCCTTTTGGGTTAACTAATGCACCTAGTACTTTCATGAGATTAATGAACGAAGTTTTACGTGCTTTCATTGGACGATTTGTGGTAGTTTACTTTGATGACATATTGATTTATAGCAGATCTTTGGAAGAACATTTGGAACATTTACGTGCTGTTTTTATTGCTCTACGTGATGCACGTTTGTTTGGTAACCTTGGGAAGTGCACCTTTTGCACCGACCGAGTATCTTTTCTTGGCTATGTTGTTACTCCACAGGGAATTGAAGTTGCTAAAGCCAAGATTGAAGCTATTGAGAGTTGGCCGCAGCCCAAAACGGTCACACAAGTGAGGAGTTTTCTTGGCCTCGCTGGATTCTATAGGCGTTTTGTGAGAGATTTCAGCACCATTGCTGCCCCTCTCAATGAGCTTACAAAGAAAGATGTGTCTTTTCTTTGGGGTACCGCACAGGAAGAAGCCTTCACGGTATTGAAAGATAAGTTGACATTTATGCTCCTTTACTCCAACTTCCTGATTTTAATAAGACTTTTGAGCTTGAATGTGATGCTAGTGGAATTGGATTAGGAGGTGTGTTATTACAAGATGGCAAACCTGTTGCATACTTTTCTGAAAAATTGAGTGGGCCTAGTCTGAATTATTCTACTTATGATAAAGAATTATATGCTCTTGTTTGGACTTTAGAAACATGGCAACATTATTTATGGCCCAAAGAATTTGTTATACATTCTGATCATGAATCTTTGAAACATATTAAAAGTCAAGCTAAACTGAATCGTAGACATGCTAAATGGGTTGAATTCATTGAGACTTTCCCTTATGTCATTAAACACAAGAAGGGAAAAGAAAATGTTATTGCTGATGCTTTGTCTCGTCGCTATATTATGCTTTCACAACTTGACTTCAAAATATTTGGTTTGGAGACCATCAAAGATCAATATGTGCATGATGCTGATTTTAAAGATGTAATGC
>NW_021205010.1:0-1314 GCF_002162155.2 Triticum dicoccoides
CCTTGGTAGCAAAACCTACTCTTACGGATCAAATCATTGCTGCCCAAAAGCGAGATAAGGGAATATCTAAAATCAAAGAGAACATTGCTAGCGGAGGTGCTAGTTGTTTCTCCACAAATGATCATGGTGTTGTGTACTTTGAGAACCGTCTAGTGGTTCCCAAGAACCAGCATCTACGGCAGTTGATCCTTAAGGAGGCTCATGAATCTCCTCTCACCATTCATCCCGGTAGTACTAAGATGTATCAGGACCTACGCCAGAGGTTCTGGTGGACTAGGATGAAGAGAGAGATTGCTCAGTATATTGCAAATTGCGACGTCTGTCGTCGTGTAAAAGCAGAGCATCAACGGCCTGCTGGCACCCTTCAACCCTTAGCTATTCCTGAATGGAAATGGGATAAAATTGGTATGGATTTCATTACCGGTTTTTCCCAGGACCAAGAGAGGGAATAATGCTATTTTCGTCGTGGTCGATCGTCTTTCCAAAGTAGCCCATTTCTTACCTGTTCGTGAGAGTATAACCGCTAGTCAGCTGGCAGACTTATACATCTCCCGAATAGTGTCTCTCCATGGTGTTCCTTTGGAAATTAACTCGGATCTAGGAAGTCTTTTCACCTCTCAATTTTGGGAAAGTTTCCAGAATGCTATGGGAACCCGTCTCTCCTTTAGCACCGCTTTCCACCCTCAGTCAAGTGGTCAAGTGGAACGCGTCAACCAAATTCTAGAAGACATGCTTCGAGCCTCTGTTATCTCATTCGGAATGGACTGGGAGAAGTGCCTTCCATTTGCTGAATTCGCTTACAACAACAGCTATCAATCTAGCTTGGGTAAATCCCCTTTTGAAGTTCTTTATGGACGACGGTGTCGAACACCCCTTAACTGGTCAGAGACCGGGGAAAGACAATTCTTTGGCCCGGATATGATTCAGGAAGCAGAAGAACAAGTTCGCATCGTTCGTGAAAAGTTGAAAACAGCCCAATCTCGTCAAAAGAGTCAATATGACCGAAAACATAAGGCTATGACTTTCGAGATTGACGAGAAGGCTTATCTTCGGGTCACCCCTCTGAAGGGAACCCATCGTTTCGGTATCAAAGGCAAATTGGCTCCTCGTTACATTGGACCTTTTCGCATTCTCGCCAAACGAGGAGAAGTTGCCTACCAGTTGGAACTACCTCCGCACCTCTCCAGAGTCCACGATGTCTTCCACGTTTCTCAACTCAGGCGTTGCTTCTCGGATCCTATCCGTGAAGTGGACCACGAAACGCTTGATCTCCAAGATAATCTTACATATCGAGAGTACCCCATTCGTATCCTC
>NW_021205011.1:0-886 GCF_002162155.2 Triticum dicoccoides
TTTGGTTCTTCTCTTTGTGAGTTTTGGAGCTTATGGTCATCTTGGTGACAAGCTCGAGTTCATCGAAAACGGAGTTCACTCGCATCTTCTATGATGTTTTCGATGTTGGATGTTATGCCGGTTCTTCTCAGTTGGAGGTTTCACTCCTCTATTTGTTGGCATACCTCCCCTTCCTCTTCTTACTATATTATCGGTCCTTGTTTGGTTCTTCTCTTTGTGTGTTTTGGAGCTTATGGTCATCTTGGCGACAAGCTCGAGTTCATCGAAAACGGAGTTCACTCGCATCTTCAATGATGTTTTCGATGTTGGAGGTTATGCCGGTTCTTCTCAGTTGGAGGTTTCACTCCTCTATTTCTTGGCATACCTCGCCTACCTCTGCTTACTATATTATTGGTTCTTGTTTGGTTCTTCTCTTTGTGAGCTTTGGAGCTTATGGTCATCTTGGTGACAAGCTCGAGTTCATCGAAAACGGAGCTTAATCGCATCTTCTATGATGTTTTCGATGTTGGAGGTTATGTCGGTTCTTCTCAGTTGGTGGTTTCACTGCTCTATTTGATCGCATACTTCCCCTGCCTCTTCTTACTATATTATTGGTTCTTGTTTGGTTCTTCTCTTTGTGAGTTTTGGAGCTTATGGTCACCTTGGTGACAAGCTCGAGTTCATCGAAAATGGAGTTCACTCGCATCTTCTATGATGTTTTCGATGTTGGAGGTTATGCCGGTTCTTCTCAGTTGGAGGTTTCACTCCTCTATTTGTTGGCATACCTCCCCTGCCTCTTCTTACTATATTATTGGTTCTTGTTTGGTTCTTCTCTTTGTGAGTTTTGGAGCTTATGGTCATCTTGGTGACAAGCTCGAGTTCATCGAAAATGGAGTTCACTCGCATC
>NW_021205012.1:0-2241 GCF_002162155.2 Triticum dicoccoides
GCTTCTACTGAACTGCCTGCACAGGTGTCTGCGGTGATTGCTACTGCTGTTTCTGATGACCTGCACGTCCATGAGCCTGTGGTGAGTACTCGTCATGGAAAGGCTCCTGCTCCTGAATCCTCCGTTAATCTGTGGCGGAGCACTCGCAAGAACAAGTATGATGGATTCAAAGTACCGTCACTCTCGGAAACAAAGAACAGAGCCTCTAAGGTAAAACCACGGGTCGTTCCCTCTGCTGAAACTGCCATCACCATAACTGAACTTTCTGATGAAGCAGAACAACCACCTCCCACCCCGATCCCTGTCATTCAGCAGATTGGCAGTGTTATGTGTGGGATCCTTGCTGCTGAACTCTCGGAGGAGAAGCTCCTGGCTTGCAAGGACGCAGGGCCATCTTCTGATGCGGCCTGATCTCCTTATTTATCCTTATTATGCCTCTTTTGGTTAGTTGGAATGTACGTGGGCTAAACTCTGAAGCCAAACAGTTAGCACTTTCTAATGCGATCAACTCTAGTGGTTGCGCAGTTATTTGCTTGCAGGAAATGAAAAAACAATCTTTTGATAATGCTTTCATTAAATCTTGTTGCCCACGAAGATTTGATAAGTTTGATTTTGTCCCCTCCCGGGGCGTGTCAGGAGGAATTGCCGCCATTTGGAATAGTGCGGTTTTCTCGGCTACTACAGTGGCCTCTGAAGACTTTGCACTGGTAACTCGATTTCACTCTACCCAGTCGGCGCAATCTTGGGCCTTAGTTAATGTGTATGGGCCCTGTCAAGGGGACCCCAGAAACAATTTCATTGCCTGGCTATTCTCACTTGATATACCTACTAATGAAGATTGGCTATTATGTGGAGATTTTGATTTCATTAGAGGCCCTGACAATCGTAACAAACCAGGTGGCCACTTTGGAGATATGATAACTTTTAATGATTTCATCAGATCACAGGCCTTAATTGAACTGCCCATCAAGGGAAGAACTTACACATGGAGCAACATGCAAACTAATCCCCTACTAGAGCAAATTGACTGGTTCTTCACTAGTAATCATTGGACCAGCTCCTACCAAACACGCTTGTTAAACCACTTCACAGACCGGTCTCCGACCACATTCCTTGTGTCATCAATATTGAAACAAAAATCCCATGTTCCAAGATGTTCAGATTTGAATCTTATTGGATCCATCACCCGGGGTTCTTAGAAACTGTGAAAAGGGCTTGGGCCATACATGTGAACTCTCCAAACATGGCGTCTAATCTCTGCAAAAAGCTCAAGCACCTTCGGCATGAACTAAAAAGTTGGAGTACAAACATTTCTAAGCTATCAATTTCTATTGACAACACTAACAGGGCCCTTCTAGAAATTGATGGTTTGGAAAACAGGAGACTTCTCACGACACCGGAAGCAAATTTCAGAACTATTCTCAAGAACCATTTATTAAGACTCCTGTCCTACCAAAAGCTATACTGGAAGAAACGCTGCACGGTTCGTTGGGTTCAATTCGGCGATGAAAATTCCAAAAAAATTCAAGCAATGGCGTGAGAACGATATCGCAGAAATAACATAGCCTCCCTCATGACTGAATCTGGCTTTTGTGCAGAGGATCATGCAAGCAAAGAAGCCATTATATTTCAGACTTTCAAAGATTGACTTGGCACGAAAACCAAGCATGACATGAAATTTGACTTGCCCAGAATCATCAAAAAGATTGCTGGCCTTGATGAACTCACAGTTCCATTTACCATGGCTGAAATTGACCAGGTGATCAAAACAATGCCAGCGGACCGGGCCCCGTGACCTGACGGTATTACAGGCATATTTCTGAAAACTTGTTGGGAAGTGATCAAGGACGATTTCTATAAGCTTTGCAACCAGTTCTTCGAGGGCAACCTCAAATTAGAGAGCATTAATGAAGGACTAATCACTCTCATTCCAAAAGTTCAGGCGCCGTCAACAATTAATGAATACAGGCCCATCACACTACTTAATTGTTGTCTCAAGGTAATTACTAAGCTCCTGGCCAACCGTTTACAAAGACTCGTGCTCAAAATTGTGCACCGCAACCAATATGGTTTCCTCAAAGGGTGCACGATCCAAGACTGCCTGGCATGGGCCTTCGAGTACATCTACCAGTGCCAATCTTCCAAAAAAGAAATTGTCCTGTTAAAACTAGATTTTGCTAAAGCCTTCGACACCATTGATCATGATTCAATGATTGAGATCATGAGAAACATGGGCTTTAA
>NW_021205013.1:0-2241 GCF_002162155.2 Triticum dicoccoides
GCTTCTACTGAACTGCCTGCACAGGTGTCTGCGGTGATTGCTACTGCTGTTTCTGATGACCTGCACGTCCATGAGCCTGTGGTGAGTACTCGTCATGGAAAGGCTCCTGCTCCTGAATCCTCCGTTAATCTGTGGCGGAGCACTCGCAAGAACAAGTATGATGGATTCAAAGTACCGTCACTCTCGGAAACAAAGAACAGAGCCTCTAAGGTAAAACCACGGGTCGTTCCCTCTGCTGAAACTGCCATCACCATAACTGAACTTTCTGATGAAGCAGAACAACCACCTCCCACCCCGATCCCTGTCATTCAGCAGATTGGCAGTGTTATGTGTGGGATCCTTGCTGCTGAACTCTCGGAGGAGAAGCTCCTGGCTTGCAAGGACGCAGGGCCATCTTCTGATGCGGCCTGATCTCCTTATTTATCCTTATTATGCCTCTTTTGGTTAGTTGGAATGTACGTGGGCTAAACTCTGAAGCCAAACAGTTAGCACTTTCTAATGCGATCAACTCTAGTGGTTGCGCAGTTATTTGCTTGCAGGAAATGAAAAAACAATCTTTTGATAATGCTTTCATTAAATCTTGTTGCCCACGAAGATTTGATAAGTTTGATTTTGTCCCCTCCCGGGGCGTGTCAGGAGGAATTGCCGCCATTTGGAATAGTGCGGTTTTCTCGGCTACTACAGTGGCCTCTGAAGACTTTGCACTGGTAACTCGATTTCACTCTACCCAGTCGGCGCAATCTTGGGCCTTAGTTAATGTGTATGGGCCCTGTCAAGGGGACCCCAGAAACAATTTCATTGCCTGGCTATTCTCACTTGATATACCTACTAATGAAGATTGGCTATTATGTGGAGATTTTGATTTCATTAGAGGCCCTGACAATCGTAACAAACCAGGTGGCCACTTTGGAGATATGATAACTTTTAATGATTTCATCAGATCACAGGCCTTAATTGAACTGCCCATCAAGGGAAGAACTTACACATGGAGCAACATGCAAACTAATCCCCTACTAGAGCAAATTGACTGGTTCTTCACTAGTAATCATTGGACCAGCTCCTACCAAACACGCTTGTTAAACCACTTCGCAGACCGGTCTCCGACCACATTCCTTGTGTCATCAATATTGAAACAAAAATCCCACGTTCCAAGATGTTCAGATTTGAATCTTATTGGATCCATCACCCGGGGTTCTTAGAAACTGTGAAAAGGGCTTGGGCCATACATGTGAACTCTCCAAACATGGCGTCTAATCTCTGCAAAAAGCTCAAGCACCTTCGGCATGAACTAAAAAGTTGGAGTACAAACATTTCTAAGCTATCAATTGCTATTGACAACACTAACAGGGCCCTTCTAGAAATTGATGGTTTGGAAAATAGGAGACTTCTCACGACACCGGAAGCAAATTTCAGAACTATTCTCAAGAACCATTTATTAAGACTCCTGTCCTACCAAAAGCTATACTGGAAGAAACGCTGCACGGTTCGTTGGGTTCAATTCGGCGATGAAAATTCCAAAAAAATTCAAGCAATGGCGTGAGAACGATATCGCAGAAATAACATAGCCTCCCTCATGACTGAATCTGGCTTTTGTGCAGAGGATCATGCAAGCAAAGAAGCCATTATATTTCAGACTTTCAAAGATTGACTTGGCACGAAAACCAAGCATGACATGAAATTTGACTTGCCCAGAATCATCAAAAAGATTGCTGGCCTTGATGAACTCACAGTTCCATTTACCATGGCTGAAATTGACCAGGTGATCAAAACAATGCCAGCGGACCGGGCCCCGTGACCTGACGGTATTACAGGCATATTTCTGAAAACTTGTTGGGAAGTGATCAAGGACGATTTCTATAAGCTTTGCAACCAGTTCTTCGAGGGCAACCTCAAATTAGAGAGCATTAATGAAGGACTAATCACTCTCATTCCAAAAGTTCAGGCGCCGTCAACAATTAATGAATACAGGCCCATCACACTACTTAATTGTTGTCTCAAGGTAATTACTAAGCTCCTGGCCAACCGTTTACAAAGACTCGTGCTCAAAATTGTGCACCGCAACCAATATGGTTTCCTCAAAGGGTGCACGATCCAAGACTGCCTGGCATGGGCCTTCGAGTACATCTACCAGTGCCAATCTTCCAAAAAAGAAATTGTCCTGTTAAAACTAGATTTTGCTAAAGCCTTCGACACCATTGATCATGATTCAATGATTGAGATCATGAGAAACATGGGCTTTAA
>NW_021205014.1:0-3389 GCF_002162155.2 Triticum dicoccoides
TTCAGATGGTACAATGAAACAGGAATATTTTACAAAATGAAAAGGCAATCTCTTCAATTCTTAAAATAACAGCATTTCAGTGGCAAATGGAAGTGGCGGGCGAAAGATAGGAGTGGTTAGATGTGGTGGGTGAGGCGAGACTACCAACTGAGACATTAGGAGTAGAGAAAATACAAGCTTGTTTAGTTATTTGTGGAGCACTTCTCAGAAAATACCAAAATCTGAAAGTAACTAAATCACTGCATTTTACCAATTTTATCATCTTGGCAAATGGAAGTATATCTATAGCTTTGTATCAAGAGTGACAGAAGAATTCAACTGCAGTACATTACCTGAGACCAAGAAAGTAACTAAATCACTGTATTTTACCAATTCTAATGTCTCGGAAGTGCAAACTTTAAATGTCACTTGACCAAGAAAAGGAAGTTCAAAAACTAGTAGAATGTCCGCACGTTGCCACGGGCCTTTGATTTGAGTTTTCGACTGCACCTATGAATATAATGCATATATGTCTATCACTCCCTCCCCTTCTCTCTCCCACCCTCTCTATTCACCATCTACCTCCCGTAAGCACCGAATCATCCTGCATGAAAACCAATCCATTAGAAGGGCCCAAGTGGTAAGGTTTGACTTAAATAATAAACGTAAAAATCATATTGCAATTCGGTTAGGTAATTTTGGCATTATTCCTACACATTCACATTCATGGTTAAGTTGCAAAATCAAAATAAGAAACTGAAAGTCCTACCCTTCCATATGTTACACGTCGTTATTTTTAACACCATAGATGAAAGAATAGTTGTGTCGTTGTTTCAGTAACAATACATGTGATATGAGTCAAGAAAATATGAATCACTCTATGAATTAATGCAGCAATGCAAATACATTACTGTCTTAGCAAGGATAATACCATGAATTTCTACAGTAATAGCGGAAAACTATGATGAGCTCCTTACAATTTATCCTAGCTAGCATTTTGACCACTACCTTAAAATGCAGCAGCATTGATAATGCCCACCACTTCACTAGGGGACTAATTCCCTAAAAAACAATGTGACCTCCATATAGATCATTTCAAACTGTAATGAATTCACCTAATTATCAATGAAAAAAAATACATCGTTATGTCCAAAAATGGTCAATAAAAATCTGAACTTCCTATGGAACATCCAAAGATGGAAAAATAATATCAGTGCTCGTGCATCAATGGTGTCAATGATGTGCACATTTTCCTGACACAGAAGCGGGATGTATTGCAAGACATGAACGCACCTTCATATCACTTCATACATAATTATATCAGAGCTACATCCAACCTGACTTTGCAAGTTCAACGCCATGAATTGTAGAACAAACTATATATGTAGTCAACACGTAACATAACCGCGACCTCATAAGGGTTAAGTTTTTCATATAGTGATCTATGTAAGATATACATGAGAAACAACAAAGGCAATGTAATATATCTTATAACCTTTGATGAATCAGATTCCCACAAACACAAGCCATATATAAAGACCAAAATGACTGAACAGGAAAATAGAGCATACAAATATGAAACAATGGTGCAAGAGCCAAACATGAAAGCTTGCAGCAGCAGCCCAGTCGAGCAGACATACAAATTCAAAGGATAAATTTTAAAGAAAGATGGCAAACCTTTAAAACCAACTAAATTCACAGGATAATAGTTATAGAAATAAAGTAAAACACTATAAAACTGTCTCAGATAATTGGCAAGCCATTTGAATTAAGTTAGTAACTCATATTGTCCAATCAGCCGCAAAATTAATTGGAAATAACAATAAAGATTTGAAATTTTAATTGCATCACGCGGAGGTAGTGAGAACTGAGAATCATACCTAACTGATTTTTTCTCAAAGCACCTATGTATATCAGCACCTTCAAGGACCAGCACGTCTGGCCCCTCCACGTCTGCTCCCAGCTCTACCACTGTACCGCCACCATCTCCCGCACCAGCTCCAGTGGCTTCCCTTTTGATCAGGGGCCTCCTGATCGGCGCCCAGCACAAGCAGTGCACATACGGCTGCTACACGGCCGTCCCCGCCACGACGTGCAACAACATCAACCCCGTTAGTGATTTTAGAAAGGGGTGCCGTGTTCTATTTTAGGCGTGGCCCTTCTTTAGGCTTGGACCTAATGTCAAATCTCTTTTTCTATGAGTTCATCAGGACACAAAGTTCTTTAGGTATTTTAAAAAGAACTATCATGCACACTGTGTTCTAATATTTCCCTAACAGCTAGTATAAAGCATAATTCGTACGCAAAATGGGAAATATGAAGTCTTTAATAGCATCCAACTTTCATAAATATAACAACATTCACTATTAAACAATTTATCTTCAGACCCACATGGTCTCAAGGAAAAAAATTGGAAGGCAAATGCTATCTACGAATTGCAAGATCTGTAGATGGTCAGAGGTGTCAAATACATTTATGTATATGGGAAAAAAATTAGTACCTCCAAATTTATAATACACCTCATTGAGTTAGTAACTCTGAGCTTAAATACCATAGCTGACAAGAAATTCTTTGGCAAAATAGCATTTTTTGTGAAGTGTATGGTTAAGATGAAAAGCATACTTTTTCCAACAACAAAAGAAACATGTAAAACGTACTCCATCTTTGCAGGCGATGCTATTTCTAAGTCAAAAAAGAACTTACGTAGTTACACATTTTATTAGCATGGACGACACTGCTAGGCTAAATCTAATTCCCTCTCAAATAAAAAACATGCAAGGTATATTATGAAATAAGAGTGCATTGTGGCCACAACGACTGAATGTTGAAGCCTACACCACCGGTATCTTGCCTGCCTTGTTGTTATACTTTATGCACCTCACTTCTTCCCTGAATCTCCCTTAGTGTAAGATGCAGGGGAAAACATATTTCAGCTAGAACCAATAATGTGCAGCAAGTTGATTAAGAAAATATGGTTTGGTTTAAGCTCAGATGGCATTAATCCTTATGGGGAGCGGATCAGCAATCACAACACCTGGACCATGACTCTATGTATATATAACCTTCCTCCTTGGTTGTGCATGAAGCGGAAGTTCATTATGATGCAAGTTCTCATCCAACGCCCTAAGCAACCCGGCAACAACATTGATGTGTACCTAAGGCGATGAGTTGAAGAACTTTTACAGCTGTTGATTGGAAACGGTGTACGTGTGTGGGATGAGCACAAACATGAGGAATTTGACCTGATGCGTTGCTGTTTGTAACCATCAATGATTGGCCTGCTCCCAGTAACCTTTCAGGACAGACAAACAAGGGATATCACGCATGCACGCACTATTTAGATGACACCAAATGTATATACCTGGAAAAATGCAACAAGAATGTGTACCTGGGGCATTGTCGATTTCTTC
>NW_021205015.1:0-1319 GCF_002162155.2 Triticum dicoccoides
GGCGCGTATGCCATGCCGCAGCCTCCTCCTCGGCCCGGGCGCTATGCCAGCGTCGACGCGTCATCTGCGGCCGGTTGCACGGTGCATGTCCATGGGTTGCCGCCCTACACCCTCCGCTGCTGCCTCGCGTACGTGCGTGTGAAGTGCTAGGGCCTCTTCCGCAGGCTCCCTCCGTCCATGTCCTCGACGTGGCCGCTGTGGGCGCGTCTCTCACCCTCAGCTGATCAATCTGCTCTACTATTTACAGGTAGAGGGTAAGGCGCAGGCGAGCTAACAAGCTCCCGATTTTCTGTTGAAATTTGCTAGTGGGCTTTTGGCCCAAAGCCCAACTAAATTTCTGAAATTTTTTTGACCCATTCATGCACACATGTGAGTGGAGTGAGTGAGGCTAAAGTTTAGTCCCATCTCATAAGTTGAGAGAGAGTTGCACCTCTTTATAAGGTGAGCTCGCTCGCCACGCCTCGTCACGACGCACCGCGGGTTGCGGGATTGAGCCGAGCCGAGGACAGAGCTATGCACGTTGTCTATATTTTTGCTGCTCGGGAAGTATGTGCCTTAGATGTGATCTGTTCATCTGCTATGCTAGTTCGCATGATTAGTTCAATCTCTGCTACTGTAGTCATGATTTATTTTCTGTTTATTCGGATTAAATCTCGTAGTAATTTGCTCATATTTTCAACATTTTCAAGGAGATATGTACGATCTTGTGAGGGTCATAGTTATCTGCTTCCTGATGCTTATTCGGCCGGTCGTTAAGTTGTGACGCGTATATATGTATGTGCTAAGCATGCTGTGCACCACAACCTGATCGATCGGGCATGCACGGTCATTTGCTTGCTGTACAACTTGGCCATTGACCATTTAACTAGCTATATGCGTATATACTAGCACGTACCACATGGATACACACATAATATTCTTCATACTTCATAGCGCACATGAGCCATGCATGGCTCGTTGCATGCATAGTTATCTAATCAAGTTGATTAGATCAACGTACCGGCAGGCATAAATCATGCTCTCCACCGGCTCGATACGGTATTTTTCAAAAAAAATCAACATCTTTGTCAACACCTGTATGTGCGTATTGATGCTGTATTTTCATAAAATTGCGACAAAAACGCGTCGAACATTAAATCCCCGATTAGATTAAGGAAGCTGATACGCAGGGAGCTGGGTCTCGATCGGGCCATCAGTACACTTTTTTTCTTTTGAGAAACAGTACACTTGTTGGATGCGTCCGAAAGTGGTGCAGATTAGGGTGAAATTTTCAGAAATTGAAGCCAGTTCAAATTCAAATTCCTTGGGCATAAGCGGAG
>NW_021205016.1:0-1348 GCF_002162155.2 Triticum dicoccoides
AAAGTATTTTTTAGTTGCATGTATATATCACATTGCCAATATTTGCATGTGTGAGTTGAATGATGCACTTGGTAGGATCAAAAGGTTCAAAACTTCTGCATGTGTTGCTGCAACATAGCATTAATTTCTCCCAGAGAAACCGTAAAATCGAACAATTCCTAGCATTACATCATGGGCAGACTAATAGTTTTCCACGTTTTGTCAACGTGACAAGAACTGGATGCTATATGATAAAGAGTCATGTTCATAAAGAGGGTATTTTCTCTCTTAGGGGTTGCTTTGCTTACCTGTAGGATTTTCATCTTTTTGTCTTTTTAGTTAGTTTGTTTACCCTCTTTCTGTACAACTCTTTTTAGTTAGTGAAATAATCTAAGGCAAATTGGCATAGAGGTGTATTTATACAAAACTGAAACTATATATTCACTTTGGCTTGATATTGTAACAAATGCATGTGCATTAATCTGTACAAATACTGCCAATTCTGACTAAACCTGTTTTCATCTCCAAATTTAAGAGGGGACAGTCTCACGTGATTCAGTAGATTTATTTGTACCTAGCTGATTGTGCTGTGCATTAACACCAGTGAAAGGAAGGACGAAGAAGGGGGACTTAGTTGCAGCATCACCATGATTGCCCTCCTCGTTGTAGAATTATATGTTGGTGTGACCTCTGTTTGATTTGGCCTGGTTTTGATGTCTCTGCTGTGTGTGCGCGTGTAGGTGCCAAAGGTGTCCGATCTAACTAAGGTGGAGGCCAAGGAGGTTTAGCTCTCGGACATTGCACCAATGACGTTGGATAATACCGACATGCATACTGTAAGTTTCATTTATTCAGATTGGGACCTTTCTTCCTGTTATTTTGCCGTCAAAACTGAAAAAGAGTGATGCTAATTCGCTAAAGGTCAATGTAGTCATCAGCCTGTATGCTCTCAATCTCCTGGCAGAGTATTTTCCCTTAAATGATGCTACTGTCACATGATGCATATCATGGTTCTTTGGCCTTGGATCAATTTATTCTGCATTTACATGATATATTGCTTCTAGCCAATGAAATTTGATCCACATTTGTGTGTGTATGCATATCCTATACTGGAAACTTGTGCTTTGCCCATTATATGATTATACTAGCGGGCAGAGGCGCGGCGGCACGCCGCGCTTGTGAAACAGCCCATCTAAATGCTTGTTGTTGGTTTCGCAAGAGAAAAACAATAACTGCATATCAGCTCTCATTTTTACTTGCATATAGTGCTACTTGAATTGCTTCTAGAAATATTTACCTGACAGCAAAGTGTTTTGCTGTATTCACATTGCCAATACTAAAAAATTGAAGACAGTGTAAGCAAAGATGG
>NW_021205017.1:0-1226 GCF_002162155.2 Triticum dicoccoides
AGAAGGGAAGCCGGCGAGAAGACGAAGCACGAGACAACCAAGGTGACGCCAAGACCAGAAGCTCGGGAGGGCAAGAGGGCGAGGTGGACTCCCTCGGCAAGATCCTTGCCGAGGCGGCGCCCCGCAGCCCCGGCAAGAGCCTTGCCGGGGCAACTTGCCCAACACCGGCAGAGCGAGCCACCCTTGAGCCCCCAGGCTCCGACCCAAACAACTGCGTTGGGACCAAGGCTCGGGAGGCGCCTCTGTAGTGGCATGCAAATCTTCGTCCAGATCATAAACAAAAGATCAGATGAGGATTAGAAGACGGCGACCCTCGATAGGATCCTAGCCGAGGAAATCCACAAGACCCCCGGCAAGACCCTTGCCGGGGATGACAGCAATGTCATGGCAAGACCCTTGCCGGGCCCCCGACAAGACCCTTGCCGAGGGCATCAGCAGGGCCACTACCAGGCCCGCATCAGCCAAGACTCCACCACCGTTCGCATGCAGCTGCCATCCCAACCAGCTAGGCAGGCACCTGCGTGGCAACATGCAGCTTCCAGGCCAAATCAGCAAGCACCTGCGTGGCGGCATGCAGATCTTCATGAAGGCCCTACCACCGTGCCACCTCAACTGCCTGCCTGCCTACATGGCGCTGCATGCATCGCTGGTTTGGGCTCGTGTCGAAGCGAGGCTAAGCAGCGACGGATGGGACGGGCCTCGTTCCCGTCCCCAATAAAGCTAATGGACACCTACGTAGCGCATTTAATGCACTTTGTCCCGTAATGCTGTGCGATAAGCTCATGCACTGTAGGCCTTTCCACCTCCTGTGTGCCACTGTGGCAACCCCTTTTCCCTATAAAAGGAGGCCCGAGGCGACCAGGAGAGGGATTCGGCTTTTTGGGACGGCACAACCACTGTAGCTAGTTCAAAAAGCTCAAGAACACTCGATACATCCACCAAAGCAGGACTAGGGTTTTACGCATCCTCGCGGCCTGAACCTGGGTAAACGGCCCGTGTGCTTGCTCCTAAACCTGCTCTTCTCATGACCCCACACCCGCCGACCGTAGAAGGGATCCCAGTGATCCCATAGGTGTCGTTCTCACCGACAGGTAGTAACTTGATCTGAAGTTTCATGATCATCATCATTAGCTTCCTCAGTAATTGGTGTAGGCATCACGGGAATAGCTTTTTGTCACAACGGTGCATACTCAGGGAGAACACTTATACCTTGAAATTTTAGTAAG
>NW_021205018.1:0-1062 GCF_002162155.2 Triticum dicoccoides
GATTTTGGACCATTTCTTGCATTATTACTTAGTTTTGGGCTCCCGGAGTGATTTCCACGATTGACGAACACCGGGGTGCGTTTACGTGTCGGTCATAAACACTCACAATTTTGGCCAATTCTCATCCGTTTCGTGCACTATTACTCACCGTTTGGGCGTCCCAGAGCGATTTCCACGATTGACAATCCCCGGAGTGCGTTTGCGTGTCTGCGTCAACACTCACAGTTTTGGCCAATTCTGACGCGATTCGTGGGCTATTACTCACCATTTAGGGGTCCCGAAGTGATTTCCATAGTTGTTGAACCCCAAGGTGCGTTTAGGTGTCGGTCATCAACACTCATTGTTTTGGGGCCCCGGTGTGATTTCCACGATTAACGAACTGCGGGGTGCGTTTACATGTCGGTCATCAATACTAGTAGTTTTGGCCAATTCTGGCCCGTTTCATGGACAATTACTCACTGTTTTGGGCCCCCGGAATGATTTCCACGATTAACGAACCCCCGGGTGCGCTTACGTGTTGGTTATGAATACTCACAGTTTTGGCCAATTCTAACGCATTTTGTGGACTTTTAGTCACCGTTTTCTGGTCCTGAAGTGATTTCTGTAGTTGTTGAACCCCAAGGCGCACTTACGTGTTAGTCATCAACACTCACAGTTTGGGCTGATTCTGGCCTGATTCATGGACTATTACTCACTGTTTTGGGGCCCCGGAGTGATTTCCACGGTTAATGAACCGCAGGGTGCATTTACGTGTCGGTCATCAACACTCGCAGTTTTGGCCGATTCTGGCCCGTTTCTTGGACTATTACTCTGTTTTTGGCTCCAAGCGTGATTTCCACGATTTACGAACACCATGATGCGTTTACGTGTCGATCAATGACACTCACAATTTTGGCCAATTTCTGGCCCGTTTTGTGTACTATTACTCACCGTTTTGGCGTCCTAGAGCGATTTCCATGATTTACAATCCCCGGGGTGCGTTTGCGTCTCTGTCGTCAACACTCACAGTTTTGGCCAATTCTGACGCGATTCGTGGACTATTGCTCATCATTTAGGGGTCCC
>NW_021205019.1:0-1157 GCF_002162155.2 Triticum dicoccoides
GGTACTACCGCTCCCCCTTGCGGTACTACCGCAAGGCAGGAAAGTTAATGTCTGCGAAGAGCGCGGATGAAATAAACTACATCCGTGCCTACTTCTGCTGAAAATGAAACAGTGCAAACAATCTGACGAGGTACTACCGCCCACGGGGCGCGGTACTACCGTGGAGGCGCGGATGTAAAAAAATTACATCCGCTCCTACTACCGTGACGCAGCGGTACTAGGTACAAGGGCCACGGTACTACGACTCCGGGGGAGCGGTACTACCGTGGCCTCCCGCGGTACTACCGCGCAGGACGTGCAGTACTACCGTGGTGGCGCGGATGTAAAAAATTACATCCGCCCCTACTACCGTACCGGAGCGGCACTAAGCCTGGGAGCCACGGTACTAAGTCTCCAGAGGAGCGGTACTACCGTGACCCCCAGCAGTACTACCGCAGGTGCTTGCGGTACTACCGCTCCATAGAGCAGTACTACCGCAAGTACAGCAGTAGCCGTCAGATTAAGCACAACTAGGATAACGAAGAGATGCTCCAAAGTGCAAGGGAAAGGAAGGACATGAGTACGTGTTGATTCCACCCGAACCTTTCTGACGCGGACCCCCTCTTAATAGTACGGCTCTCCTACGACTCAAATCCACCATAGAGAAACGTAGAACAACGCCGTCTTCAATAGTCTTCGAGGGGCACTGAATCGTCTCGTGCCTAGAGATGAAGCGTCTGAGAAACTAAAGGCACACGATTAGTCCGCAAAAGCATTGTCATCAATCACCAAAACACTTAAGGGATAAATATGCTCTTACACCGAGGATGAAGTCAAGAAGAAGGTCTTCCCTTTATCTTTGAAGGGAAAGGCATTGACATGGTATAGGATATGTGATGATATTGGATCATGGAACTACAACCGATTGAAATTGGAATTTTATCAGAAGTTTAATCCTATGCATCTGGTTCATCGTGATCGGAATTATATATATAATTTTTGGCCCTATGAAGGATAAAGTAACACTCAGGCTCGGGGGAGGCTTACGTAAATGTTATATTCATGCCCCAATCATGAGCTCTCGAGAGAAATTATTATTCATAATTTTTATGCTTGGCTTTCTTGTAATGATCAATCCATGCTCGATATTTCTTGTACTTGTTCTTTTATGAAGAAGA
>NW_021205020.1:0-1019 GCF_002162155.2 Triticum dicoccoides
CCGAACGTATCACCCGACGTCAGAACATCAAGTTCCTCAAAGTACAATGGTCGCACCATTCTGAGGATGAAGCAACTTGGGAAAGGGAGGATCGTCTTCGACTCGAGTACCCCGCCTTCTTCCCGAAGGAACCCAAATCTCGGGACGAGATTCTTTTGAGTGGGGGTGAGTTGTCACACCCTAGCTAGTCATGCATCAGAGTGTGTGCATCATGTTTAAAATTCCATTTAATTTGAAATGGGGATTTGTGAAACCCTCAGAATCATTTTGAAAATGACCCAAATAAAAATTTCTCCAAAAGGGTCCAAGAAAATGCTCATGTTGCTCTCTGAAAATATTGGACAGAGATAATAATCAAACCAATATTTTTAAGAGCTCATAGGTATTTATTTTTGGGCATTTGGAATTAATGCATAAATATTTGCCTTGGAAATATATTAATTATATATATTAATATATGTCCAAATATTATGCCATTTATAAAGGAGCTCTGAAATAATATATCTAGCCCCTGGAAAAAATTGGCATAAGTTAAATAAATGATTTAATATATTATTTAAATCAAAACAAATGTCAGAAATTAGAAAACAGAAAAAAAATAAAAGGGAGAAGCTTACCTGGGCTCCTCCCTGTGCAGCCCAGCCAGCTGGCCGGCCCAGCCAGCAGCCGGCCCAGCCCACCTCCCTCCTCTGTCGTCTTCGTCCTCGACAGAGGGAGGGGAGTGTGGCCGGCGCGCGCGCGCGCCACCGCGCCACGCCACCTCTCTCCCTGCCTGCCTGCCCTCCCCTCCTCGCTCGATGCCCCGGACGAAGCCACGCCTCCCCCCCTGCTCTCTCTCACTCGCCCTCGGCTCTTCCCTCCTCTCCCTCGCTCTCTCTCTCACACGGCCGAACACCACCGTCACCGCCGTTCGCCATAGCAGCCGTCTCCGGCCACCCCTCGCTCCCCCGACTAGCTCAGAAGCTCCACCACAACCCCCTCTTCCTCCCCACCGCTCCACGGGCCTCCGGAAGCCCTGC
>NW_021205021.1:0-1590 GCF_002162155.2 Triticum dicoccoides
GAGATGGGTATGAGACCCACATGAGTTGCCATGGTGGTAACCCAACCTATGTGATCGGAGATCCCGTGAACTAGGACCTGGGAAAACAAGCCAGTGGTGAACTGAGGAGAGTAACTATACTAACCCACTCCGTTGGAGATGCAATACTCTCGATACTGTATGGTAGGATGACTACGGTCTCAATGTGTTCCAAAGCTTATAAAAGCAAGATGCTATCCTACAGAGCGATCTTTGGAGGAACACACCTATATGAGCCCGACTGCTGGTCACAGTCTATGAGATTGGGGTGATCTCTAGTAAGCTCATGAATAGGCCAGGAGTGTGACTTATATGCTCCACCCGAGGGGTCAGCCTTCGGCAGCCTAGTACTAGTAAGACATGTAGTGAAACTTCTTTACGCCAAACTGACAATTCAAGGCATAGTCCATTGTTTAGTTGTGAAGGAGTGTAGCCACTTGTTCTAGGTGAAGTTCAACCTTAACAGGTCTTCACTGAAACACTGGTATATCGAAACAGCAATTGGAACAGAGGACACAATGGGCCCTCGAGATCTGGTGGGGGATTGCTGAAATCTGAGATGGGCTCTAGGCCCATATTGCAATTTCTGAAAAATCTCTAAGGGCCCATGTGGGTTATATGGCACTAGGTGTGGTGGGAAGTTTAGTCCCACCCCGGAAGTGGAAGGAGAGTTGGAGTGGTTTATAAGGGTTTCTCTTCTACATGCTATTGGAGCTTGAGAAGAGAAGAGGCCCTCGCGCACTCCTCCTCCGCCGCCCGCCTCGCCACGCCACGCCTCGTTACGACGCGCCGCGTGTTGCGGGATTGAGCCGAGCCGAGCTCACACCTACGCTTTTATTTTTGCCAGTCACTAACGGAGATTTTTCTGACAGCTGGGCCACGATCTGAGACGTCGGATTGTGGGCTGTCACGGACTCGGACGTGGGTCGAGCCCACGTCTCTCCACGCGGCTGCGCCTATAAGTATGCGGTGTCTCCTAACCCTAGCCGCCACGAACAGAACACATCTGCTCAAGCGCACGCCCACCATCGTTCCATTGCTGCTGCTGCCGCCGGTGACTCCATCCCGTCCGCCGCGTACACGGTCGACGGGAGAGCAGGTCTCCGAAACCACGCCCTTCTGGTTCCTGTACGGGGTGAGGGGCGAATAGGTTTTTGAGCAGCGATTACGCGACTGCTCGCTTCCGATCGTATACTTCCTCTACGTCCGCGTCTCCTTCATCATCACCATGTCCACCGACGCCGACCGTGCCGCCGCCGAGAAAGTTGAAGCCGACAAGAAGGCCACCGAGGACGCCGCTGCTTCCACCAAAGCCGCGGCCTCTGCGTGGCCTACTGGAGGGTATAACTCGTTTATCCCGCTCCTGATTATTTTCATATTAGCAGTACTAGCAGTATGTGTAGATTTGTCTACTGTTTGCTTAGTACGTGCATGTTTAGATCAGAGTCAGTACGTCATCAACTTAGTCAATGCCATGCTAGTGATTTACTCATGGATTAATTTAATCGAGAAATTACCTATTTACTCAACAATCCAAAAACCTATTATGTGTAGGAATTTCTCGGCAAGTGG
>NW_021205022.1:0-529 GCF_002162155.2 Triticum dicoccoides
GCCGAGACGAGCATGGGACACCAGTACAACCCTGTCTTAGCGTAAGCGAGTCGAGGCGGACGTCGTCGCGGTAGCGATGACGGACGCCGAGACGAGCACGTGACACCAGTGCCACCCTGTCTTAGCGTAACGCGAGTCGAGGCGGACGTCGTCGCGGTAACGACGACGGACGCCGAGACGAGCACGTGACACCATTGCCATCCTATCTTAGCGTAACGCGAGCCGAGGCGGACGTCGTCGCGGTAGCGACGACGGACGCGGAGACGAGCACGTGACACCATTGCCAACCTGCCTTAGCGTAACGCGAGTCGAGGAAGACGTCGTCGCGGTAGCGACGACGGACAACGAGACGAGCACGGGATACCAGTGTCACCCTGTCTTAGCGTAACGCGAGTCGAGGTGGACGTCGTCGCGGTAGCGATGACGGATGCCGAGACAAGCACGTGACACCATTGCCAACCTGCCTTAGCGTAACGCCAGTCGAGGCGGACGTCGTTGTGGTAGCGACGACGGACGACGAGACGAGCAC
>NW_021205023.1:0-1359 GCF_002162155.2 Triticum dicoccoides
GGGGGGAAGCAGGAGGTGGCCGAGGCCTCTCGGGCGCGCGCCACGCCTCGCCTCTGTTCGTCCTCCTGGCAGAGGAGGAAGAGGACAAGGGGGAGGAGGTGGGCTGGGCCAGCGGGAGGAGCTGGGCCGGCTACAGGTAAGTGGCCCAGGTACGGTTCTTTCTCTCTCTTTCTGTTTTAATTCTGTTTTTCTATTTTGCAGGTTTGTTTTGAATTTGGTTTTGAAACCAATTCAATTTATTTTGCTTCTGACAATATTTTTAGGAGCTAAAAGAATTAAAACAATGCTCCACAAAAATATTTCAGAATTATTGGACCTATATTTATTTAACAGTAGATATAAGTCCAAATTAAATAGCTATTGATTTAATTCAAATACCCAAAATAAATGTTTCTGAGATACCGAAAATATTGGTTTGGATTTTACCTCTTGCCAATATTTCCAGAGGATAACAAGAATATTTTCTTGGACTTATTTGAAGCAATTTTTATCTTGATCATTTTTTTAAAGGATTCTGAGGCTTTGAAAATTCCTCAATTCAAATTTCATTTGAAATTAAACATGATGCAGCAACCAAGCTAGTCCAAGGCCAAGGTAAGGCTAGGGATGTGACAACTCACCCCCACTAAACAAGAATGTCGTCTCGAGATTCAAGCGTAGGGTAAGGTGAAGGGGAAACGCAAACTAGTATAATCTTCACGATCCAGGTTGCACTTCATAGGAACGTTAATTCGATCACCATCATTGTCTTGAAGTCTTGCCTTGAAAAACCCTGTCAACATGACATGGAGGGAAGAAGGAGACTCTAGAAGGGTCGATCTTCTCGAAGATCGAACAACTCACGGAATGAGACATAGGACCATCTCTCGGGTTGAGACACGAGATACACATCAAGAGGGGTGGAAAGAAACGGGTGACGAAGGTTCACTAGGTGGACAATAATTTCACACTTAAGAAGGTGGTAAACGATTGTCGACGTAGCGAGGAGTTGAGTTGCCATGATACCACGACGAAACATCCTGGAGGAGGGTGATTCGTAGATTATCCCCTTAAGTGGCAAAAAGAATTACCTTTGATATAGAGATCATTGAAACTCTTCATATCAGCCTAAGGCAATTCTCGAGCAATCGATTGGCGGGAGTCGGTAGAATGGCATACTCGGATTTGGATGATGTGGATTACCTTGTTGAAGACAACGTAATGGATGAATTTGCTTATCACCGGAGATGGAAGAGACCCATGGTAGAATGGCACATTGGCGGTGCAAGCTGGGAACAAAATGCAAATGCTGGGAATGATTCTAGTAACTGGGGAAGAACCCAACAATAAAGAGTGAATTCACTGTTGAAGTGGTTATAG